>NC_056727.1:1246305411-1246307911 GCF_019279795.1 Protopterus annectens
CTTTGTGGTCATACTTACTGATAACCACCGTTTATCCTGCTAACGTGGAGTGACAGCATATCTATGAGTAAGAGTCATGGTTGTTTTACTGTTATAATGCCCCCTCCAGTGGATTCACCTTAACCGTTTCATGATTTGATTTGAAATAATTCACTTTTCCCCTTTTTTTCATTGCCTGATGCTAAATGTCCATGCAATTCTTTATAGCATGCCCTCTGACCTTTAATGTCATGTTAGGTATTCCACTAAAACTGGAAGTTCAGGCTTGTTGGCTGTTGAAGCACCCACCAAGAGGAGAAAACACTGAGAGAAGAAAGGAACCACTTTTTAGACTAAGTATTTTTCCTTTGTTTATTTGCTAAGTTTTTCTGCATAGCCGCCTATTTTGAGCATTTTCTGGCTTGTTAAATTTGATTTCTGCATTAGTAACTGTATTTAGAGCACAACCTAGAGCTGTTTACTGAATTTCCTGTTTGCACTTATTTTTAAAATCGTTTTTTTCTCAAAACTTGCATTTTATCTGTCTTTGGCCTAGCACTGTTGTGTGGGGTCATTTACTGCACTGTTATAACTTGTTGATACTTGTTAACCTCTGCTATCTCTGAAAAAACAAAAAAATAAAAAAATAATCTTGCTTTTTTCCCACTTTTCTGAGATTTAAAAAAGTTCAGTTACAGGCTTGCTGTTCTTGAACTGTTTGTAAGTTTCTGTGAGGCCATTTTTTGCTTGGGCTAAAGGAAAGTCTCTCTGTTGATCAGTGGCAGTGAAAAACATTGAGCAGCCTGCCTGCCCCTGTGGGAGTGGTTACTGACTTGAAACTGTAGTTTTATTGGCCATTTTGGGTCAATTCCAAAACTCCTTCATCTTCCTCTCTTAAAACCCTCTTTTGCGCGTTTTTGAGCATAGCGCAACAACGTGCAGCGCCGCCTAATTGGGTTTAAACAATTCCTTGCTCCACAAAGTCTGCTCTTCACTTTTTCTCTTAGAACTGCTCTCTCTCTCAATTTAAACACCATATTCTCATTCTAAGGCCCCTCACTGGTCCAATTAAGTAATCCTACAAGTTAGCACTATTAAACCATAAGAACTACTTACTCTTATACTCTCTATGATTACCCTGTCCTCTATTGGTCCGTTTTAAATTCAGTTTCCCTATTACTTTAGCATGTCCAAAGGTCAGTCAATGGTTTCCTCTCCAGTCCAGCTGGTGAATCTGGGAATTTTGAGGCAATGTTACAACTGTCTCATGTACACGGACAACCCTCTCCTCCTCCAAACAGGTTCAAATATATGTGAGAGATGCAACTATTTAGCCAAACTGGAGGCTGAGCTTTCTCATCTCAAAACTGGTGTAACCAGTCAGGAGGAGAAGGTAACCTCACACAAAACAATTCCAGTATCACATAGTCCCACCACATCAGCGAACCAAACACATAAATACACAAAAACATACTCGGAGGCTCTAAATAAAAATCTACCTAAGCAACAGAGACCTCCAAAGCAGACATCCAAGCAAACGCTACCTCAAAACAACACACACACAACACATAACCCACAAAGTCAGTGTGCCAAGCAGCCACAGCCCTTAAGGCTGAATAACACACCTGATACTCTTGTTATAGGTGACTCTATTGTCAAACACACTGACGTCCCGCTCACCAGGCTGAATAAAGAGAAGGTCCCGGTGAGCTGCCTCTCAGGTGCTAGGATCCGACACAACGCAAGCACTCAGGTCACTCCAAAGCAAATACAAATATGACTCAGTCATTGTACATGCTGGTGTGAATGACCTGAGACGTACCTCCCTGGACTACATGAAAAGAGACATAGAGGAGCTCTCTGATCATGTAGCCCAGGCTGGTATGACCCTGACCTTGAGCAGCATCTTACCCTCACCTAGAATGATGCCACAGTACAAAGACAAAATGATCGATTTTAACAATTGGCTAAAATTTTGGTGTCATTCAAAGGGGATCCAGTGTCTGTCAGCCTGGGATGACATGCTCGACAAGCCACGTTGCTTCGCTAGGGACGGCTTGCACTTGTCACCACTGGGCTTTCGGATATTGGCAAAGGCTCTTGCCACCCCCATAGTGCCTTTTTTAGGCAAGGCTCAAAAGTCAAACCCACCCCCATAGACAGCACAAGGACAAGAAACTAAGGGTAATGCTGCTAAACACCAGAAATCTTAACCTCAAGATGCACGCACTCAAAGCTCTCCTCAGTATGGAGAACATCGATATCTGTGCAGTGACAGAAACCTGGTTCAAGGCTCCAGAGAGCACCCCAGCACTACCAGGCTATACCTCATATCATGCTTTTCGGCCCCAAAACCCGGACCGAACCACAAAAGGAGGGGGAGTTTCCATATTTATCAAGGATATCCACACCTCCAGGTTAGTGGCATTGCACGAAGTATCGGAGACCATCCATGTGCAACTAACAGTGGGCAAGACTGCTTTTCAGTTTTTAGCATCCTACAGACCACCCTCTCAAAGTC
>NC_056727.1:1246312911-1246361354 GCF_019279795.1 Protopterus annectens
ATGAGGGTTAGACGTCCAGTGTGGAACACCAGTCACCCATGGTGATGACCAGGTCCAATATGTTGTCACCTCTGGTGGGGGTGTTAACCAGTTAATCCAGGGTGTTTGAGTTTATAAATTCTAGGAAATGTTGGGCAAGGGAGTTTGTACTTGAGTAGTTCTCACAGTTAATGTTTGGGTAATTGAAATCACCCGATATCAGGGTGTTTGGTAGGACCTTTATGTTACCCAGTGCTTCCAGGAATGCAGAGAGATTTCCTGGGACATGGTGGGTGATCTGTAGCAAGCTATAATTTGAATAGCAGTTTTGCCTGTTAGTTGCACGTGGATGATCTCTGAAGCATCGTGCTGTGCCACTAACCTGGAGGTGTGGGTTTCCTTGATGAATATGGATACTCCCCCCACCTTTTGTATTTTGGTCCAGGTTTTGTGGCCGAAATGTATGAGTTGTAGCCTGGTAGTGCTGGGGTGCTCTCTGGAGTCTTAAACCAGGTTTGTTGTTACTGTTGTGCTACTGACAACCCTGCCCTCCTACCATCCAACACTACAACCTGTGACAGATGCACTTATACAGCCAAACTGGAAGCAAAGCTTTCTTCACCCAAGACTGGACTAGACAGGCAAGAGGAGAAGGTAAACACTTGCACTACAGCATGCTCATCGCATTGTCCCTCAAAACCTACACCACCAAAACACACACCTACATTCGTGCAGGGTCTCAAAAATCTGCCCAAGCAACCTCCACCCCCCCAACACAACCCCAAATGACACATAGCCCACAAACTCAATGTGCCACTCAACCACAGCCCATAAGGCATAACAACCTACCCAACACTCTAGTCATAGGTGACTCTATAGTCAGGCACACTGATGTCCCACTCACCAGGCTAAACAAGGAAAATGTTACCGTCAGCTGCCTGTCGGGTTCCAGGATCCGCCACAACGCACACACTCAGGTCACTCCACAACAAGTACAGATAGGACTGTCATTGTCCATGTTGGTGTGAATGACCCGAGACGTACCTCCCTGGACTACATAGAGAGACAGAGGAGCTCTCCGATCTTATGACCCTAGCCCCGAGTAGCATCCTGCCATCGCCCAGAATGATACCACAGTACAAGGACAAAATGATCGACTTCAACAATTGGCTAAGCTTCTTGTGTCATTCTAAGGGGATACAGTACCTGTCTGCCTGGGATGACATGATCGACAGACCACGATGCTTTGCCAGAAATGGCCTGCACCTGTCACCCTTGGGATTCCGGATACTGGTTAAGGCTCTTGCCATCCCTATGGTGCCTTTTTTAGGCAAGGTTCAAATGACAAATTAAACACCTTAACAGGTACAAGCAAGCAAAATTTAATGGTAATGCTACTCAATGCTAGAAGTCGAAAACCTCAAAATGCATTCACTCGAGGTACTCCTTAAAATGAAGAACATAGACATCTGTGCAGTGAGAGAGACCTGGTTCAAGGCTCCACAGAGCACCCCTGCATTGCCAGGCTATAATTCATACCACACCTTTCGTCCACCTAACCTGGACCGAAACACTAAATGTGGAGGCGTGTCTATATTCATTAAGAATATCCACACCTCCAGGTTAGTTGCTCAGCATAATGCATCCGAGATTATTCAAAGTGCTCAGCTTGACAGGGGCACAGGAAAATAATTTTCTTGGGTAGCGAAAGCCAGGGTATACCTTCTCGGCTAGGCTTGTATAGGCCCTAGGGCAGACAGCCTAGTACCTACCTGTAAACCTAAAACAATCACATTAAACAAATGGAGTCAACTGACCAGAGAGACAGCAGCTACATTTTTATAGACTTGAAATGTGCTTTTATTTGCAAAAAAAAAAAAAAAAAAAAAAAAAAAGGGAAGTGATCTTTACAAAAAAATAAAAGGAAGAGAGATTACCACAGTTTGGGAGTAGGGACTAAGAAAGCATGGTCAGAGAGAAGCCTAGTTTAGAAGGGTTTGGAGGAGAGCACAAGAGTGGTTTATGGTGTCCAAGACTGTATATTGGTACATCTCTGAATAGTCTGTTAGCTAGAGTTGGAAGTTTTGGAAGGGTTCCAACCAACCACCCTTGGTATTGGAATGAAGTGACATTTTCAATATAGTGCTACTGGAGACAATCAAGGATTTTTAGCGGCCTGGGGATAGAAGAGAGCTTTTACCAAGTACCAAAAAGTATTGCTTTTGTCTTAGAAAAGTTTAGTAGTAATTGTTCATCACTAACCCATTGAAAAAAAGTCAAGAAAAAAATCAGCCTGCAGTTTTGAGTTCAAGACGAGAGAAAGAATGCTTGAACTGGAATAGGACCATGTCATCAGCATGTTGTTGTGTCCTTCGGCTTTTCCCCGTTAGGGGTCGCCACAGCAGAACTCCGGTCCACTAATGATCGGCAGTAGATTTTTACATGCCGAGTTGCCGGCCCTGACACACAATGTTCAACAAAGGTACACCCATTCACACATGTCTTCACACAGAAAACACTCTAGCTGAGAATCGAACAGGACAATGTTTTACTGTGAGGCGACAATGCTACCGTAGCACCACCACCACAGTTAAGCAGGAAAATGGAGCAAGTCAAAAAATATTTGACAATATAGATACAACACATTAGGTGCACATAAAGTTCTAGAAAAGAAAAGCAATCCATTTTAAGGACATACCTCCAACTTTATAAATATGTGCTTTCTAATTAAATTACTTCACTCTAAATAAAAAAGTCCTGCAACCCCTTAAATTTCACCATCCTAAGCATTACTCTGAATATATTGCTACAAATTCCATTTCCAAGTGATTTGCTCATTCCCATTTCTAAAAATCCCACCCCCAATTTGTCTGCTTATTATATTCAATACTTCATGTACATGTTGCTTTTTTGGTAGCCAATAGCATTAAACTTAGCCTTACTATGCTGAGGCAATTCAGATCATCCTAGCTCAAAAGTATTTCCATAGTTACAATCATGGGCTCCCCGACATTTCTGCCCAAGTACTCTGTAGTGAATTTTTAAAAACTACGGACTTCTTACATTCTCAAAAAATATGGCCCCAATTACCTCCATCTTTCCATCACACTTCAGAGAACTTTCTTTGGGTAGCCAGCAATTGCTGAAGTCTGCCTGGGGTATAAAAATACCCTTGCAAATACTTACATGCAAAAATACTAAACCTTCTTGGCTTTGGTGCACACTTAACAGCCACAGAGATGTCCTCCTTCTAAACACTACATGGTAGGCAGTCCCTAACCTGCAATCCAAATTTTCCATTGACCTAACCCCACTTTACTTCTTCCGCTCTCTTTGCTCCCAGTACACTGGAACTTTTGCTAATTTTATCCAGTAAATTCCAGGCCCCTTTTGCATATTTCCTATAACCCATTTGCAGACATCCCTATCTGTAAAATCTCTCTCTATTCCTATGTTGGCTTACTTCTTGGAACACTTACTACTAATTTACCAACTATTCAGTTGTTCTCCTTAAAGGGCTGCTTCCAAAATCCTACTTAACAGGGTTCCACTTAATACAATAATCATCTTCCATAATCATGTTCCATTTCCACTACCCTTTTCTCAATTTAACTCCTCACAATCTTCTCTGCCATTTACCATGCTGTAAACCATACAAAACGAAAACAGAACTTGAGGCAAGGCACCCAAAGTTGCTTAAAAGCAAACCATGCCCACTACCACGTGTGCACCATCTATGGGACAACTACATGGAAGCTTTTCTTTGCTAACAAAATAAAACTCCTCCTGTGTGAATACTGCAAACTTTTCCAAAACCCATTATTAGTCATGATGATTAGCTAAAAGCGAGCACCCACCATCCTTTCGATTATATGAAGGAAGAGGATATTACCATCAATTAAAAAGTATATTGTATTTTAATAGCAGTAACATCTGACATGTCCCAGCAACCAATTCTATCTCACAACCTTACACACTAATAACCATACTGTTCAATAAACATGACAAGTTTCCAGTCTAAAATTTGTCATACGTGTACCAATTCATTTGCAATAATGTGCCTTATGTGAGAAAAATTACACTTCCCCATACACTCAATAGTTCTTGCAGTTATAATTTCCTTTACTGAGTAGATACCGCACGTCAAACATTTTAGAATGCAGTAAAAACAAAGTTTCTTGACTCGTACAGTTACCCATAGCAATACTGATATCATACATTTAATAAATGCATTTTTAACTTGCTCTTCTTCACAATGTCGCAACAATATTGCTCGGTTCCACACAATTATTTCTAAACATTAAATGACGATAGCAGAATAAGCAACCTAGAATTACAGAGTACTAGTGGGGACTACAAGTTACCATAAAACACAAAACCGCAAACTATACTCATTTGTCTCACTCTGAACTCCTAACCAAATCACAAAATAGTGGTGGAGCAATTACAACTGCCCCATTTAATTACAAAACATAATACTGTATCGTTATCATTGCATACTTTTGCAAATGCACACGTGAACGCACCATGGTGTTGGAACAAAATATTTAAGCACACTGAAGATTATTTAAAATGTACTAAGGGACAGCAGCCCTCTTATTAGCAATTAGGACGACTGTACTGTAGCTTATTAACACGTGCATTGTAATTACTGTATTTTCTGTTCCGCTGAAAAATAGGAATCCTATTATAGGATACATGCCCAATCTGACTTTTCCGGTAAACAAATGTAAAATAAATAAATAACCAAATTTGTATTCATTATTGTCAGCTAACTGTTTTTGTTAGTTTATTTATTTTCCCCAGTTAGCCTAACATTTTCCTAATGAAGAACCTTAACATGATTTTGCCACAAAACCATTTCAATTTTATGAAGGGTAAAGTAACCTTTAAAGACAAAACTGAGAACAGCTAAAAAGTATGCGGCGAAGCTTCTCTCTCAGAGAAAGGCCATTTTATGTTCCGGTCAACAAAATTTGGTCAGGAACACAAACTCGGAAAACTGAGATTTGTTTATTCGTACCCAGAGTGCTTCAGAAGGGAAACCTCCACCCACCTTGCTATTTCATAGCAACCGGTAACTTGTATTCACTTTAGATAGTGAGGAAAGCTACTGACAATGGACGAGTTTCAAACTGGAGAAGAGGTAAAGATGAAACTGTTAATCTCGTAAGGCGGTGTGGGGGGGGTTTCATTGTCAGACGTTACGAAATTCTCTGATTCTGCTGTTCTTTATTTTTATTTATTTTTAACTGAAAGCCATTTTGTCTTTCAAATGCTTGACATTATTTTCTAAAATGTGTTTGTTTAAGGTTGCTAAGTAACATTTTTGTTTTCTGTTGAAGTCAAGACTGCGTGAACTGTGACATGGGGATATTGTCAAGCGTGAAGCAGCAGTAACAATATTACAGGCATACAGACGAGACCTAGTAGCTGTATTGGAAGCTGTGTGTAACCATATGTTGCTATCTGTTGCCCTCTCACTCCTTCAGTATCTATAAACTGTTTCTCCTGATATGTACCTTCTGGACTTAACCTCTCAAACTTCAATCTGTAAAACGTGGAGCATACCCTCATAATGCAGAAAAGTAGATAAAATGTGTAACTCTTGGTATCGGCTTCAGCTAGGAAGGTCACGGCATGGTTAATGACAGTTTCTTCATAGTCACAAAATTTATTTTACTGACTTGGTTATGACTGTATTGTGTACTGAAGCTGGTCGTCAAAAAATATTTACACTTGACGTCTGACAGATCTTTTTAATGTGGAATCTTTATAAGACTAAAAATGAAAAGTGCTCCTTATATTGAGAGTTTGAGCTAAGGTTCAAAACAATTAATTTTCTAGCGTCTGTAGTAAAATGGAAGCCTTCAAGGAAATGTGTGTGTTAATTTATCTTTGCTTATGGGAGGGGGCGCAATTGGTGCGGAAGGAGAGGGTGGTGACCCCTCTCATCTGTTCAGATTTTCGTAGAATGTCTGTTTGTCTTATTTTTAGTCTTTTCCCCTCTATAAATTTGTCATTTTCTGGTAAATCGATTAGGATTAAGTCGCTAAATGGTGACATACACTTGAGTTTCAGAGTTCATATCCTTCAGAAAATGCATCCTAACTCAAATCCTGTTATTCTAGCAACTTTCTAAGTTTATAAGAGCAGTTTTTAAAATTTGTCCTTTTGGGGCTTTTTCCACCTCATTTTAGGCTTTACCAGATTTCTTGCCCTATTAGGTTTTGTGGTATGGGGTGGATGTGGGGGGGGGTCATGATAGCTGGACACGGCAACTGTATGTACAGTATAGTAAACATGCTTCAGCTTTTATTTTCTGTCTAGTCTCTGGGGAAAAAAAGATCCAGTTTATTCTGTAAAATTATGCACAGGTTGGAGACCTTCTACAAAAATAAAGAACTGCCTATGATCACTGCTATACCTCTCACCTGTGAACATTGAAAATCATAGAAAAAGGCTAGAAAGAGAAAAATTTTATTTTTCAAAATAAAAGTTCTTCACATACTACATTTATTTTACATTTGTTAACAGACACCCCATCTGACTGAGCCGAAAAGGCCCTTTTTCAGCAGAGGCCCGGGGAGAAAAGCTCCACAGAAAAATTACAGATACATTTAGTTATTTAGACATGATCAGTATACACACAAATTACAAAAAGACATGTTTATGCAGCACATCAACAGTTACAGTGGAGAGAACAAACAAAATATTTAAAAATAAAGTTAATTAATAGATTTGTGGTCTACAGCTGAAATTTGGAACATAGGTAGAATACATACATAGTACAAAGGTACAGTACATACATTGTAGATTAGCCAGTGTTTGTGAGTAAGATTGAAAACTATTATCAAGTACTCTAGGTTTAGTATGTGTACCTTATCCAACTACATGTCATGTAGTTACTGGTGAATTAATCCTTCTAGAGGCTTATATAACTTCATGTGTTTTAATAAAGTTTGCACACTTGAATAGGTCCAACTTTATGAAGAAATCAACAAATCTAAAACAGTAGGGTTAAGTCTGAGGGCAAAAATCACAGTGCTGTGCTCAAATTGTAATAGCTTACTTGTCAGTTTTTTGCTTCTGGTGGCTATACTTCAAAGAAATACCACATCAGTTGTGTAGTAACAAACCCCAACCATCTACATGCAAATTGTAGATTGACAGTCAAGTTCATCTGTGTCTCCCAATAAGCTGAAAGACTAATGAAGACAATATCAAAGAAAAAAATAGGAAAGCATGAATAAAAAGTACCATGCCAATGTCATTAGCATAAAATGCAAATACATGAACTTCTTGAGCATGGAATGCATGTTAGTTTTTCATTTAGATAATTAAATCAGTCATGCATCCTGCAGCCGCCTTCTTTAATCTCCTCGCAGTTTGCAAATTAATGCAATGATGCATTTAACATATAGTATTGTAATGCTTGGGCAAGATGTTATGGGGAGGAGAGCCGTCTTAAAGGCTATGTCACAGTAATAACATAAGCAAGCAGACAATCTGAAAAGACAAAGTAATGAAACAATAATGCAAAATAGGTATTATACTGTCTATAATACCTTACATATTATGACATAGCAAAACTTGATATGTTAATTTTTGGGGTAGGGATTAAGGGGGTGGTAGCTACATTTAGAGGCTATATGACAGATGACAATATTTTATCTAAATAATGAAATGTTTAGGATCAGTCAAACAGACCGTTAGGAGGTCTGCTGCCCCTTAATTCATTGCTTTCTGCGTTTGCTTTACTTGCCACAGTAAATAAGTCTGTGTAGTGCCCATTTGTAGGTCAGGTAATGATCACATAGGTAATGTAAATATTTTTTAAATAACTATATTTATTCATCGCATTATTGATTTGTAATGAGATCATATACATTATTTACAATGAAAAAAAATCTCTAACATTTTCTATTATTGTGTACATACACTATTAATGCAAGCTCCATGTTAAGTCTACTCTTCACTCACACACAGGACAACATACTCCTATTTGTTTTTCGGTTCCTACTGACCTACTTACTTTATCATGTACTTGAACATTATTCCATGTTCCCAAATGTACCATTTATTTTTATGAAACTTACATTCTCCATATTCAAATGATCCCGTCTCTAAGACTTTAATTTCTTTTACTATATTTAGTACTTAATTTACTGCTGGTTTAATTTTTCATTTCCTTCCACTTTTGTGTGATTTTTTTTTTTTTGTCTAATAATAACATTAAACTTAACGTGTTTTTATTGTGCCTCTGCCTGTCCAACTCACTAGTGTTATCTCCTTGGTTAATATATCATCTCACTGTCAATTATGTCAAGATATTTTGTAAGAAGTCCTGGCATAAACCCTGTTAACTCCACAAATTACCAAAAAATGTGTTCCAAATTTTTTGTCTCCTTGCCTTCATTGTATAACATCGATACTTAACATTCAGTGCATTGTAACAGAACAATCAATGCGTTGTAACAGCAAATAGGTCTGTGTAGCCATCATTTGCATGTCTGTGTAGCCGTTATTTGAACGTCGGGTAATGTTCAGACAGATATTTCAAATGTCTGAGTGCCAGTAATGTTTGTGGTGAAATTGCAGCACTGTATCAGTATAATAGTAAAATGGCTGTATAGTTGATGCAACCATGTTGTGGGTCTGCTACTAACATCTGTCAGTCACCAAAACCAATCTGCACAAAATCTTGGTGTGATTCTCTTCTTCTTTGAAATATAGCCCTTATGGCTGAGGAGGACTGCTTCTAAAGTGACATTTGTAGGGACAAAACACAGCAGCCAGTACAAATGTTCATTGTCACCATTATGCACTTCATTAATGGTATATAGTTTTAAACCTGTTTAAACTTAAGTCTATGTACGCAGCAACATTTTTATCCATAATTTCAGAATCTGTTTAACATGCAGTGTGTCAGGGCTTCAGGGTAAACCTTTTTTTCAGGTGTGAACAAATTCATTGTCATTATTTAACAAATACCCACATTTCGCTACATGGGTAGACAAGAAAGCAAGGCAGATTCAAATTTTAGCCAATACAAGATCAAATATTAAGCCCCCACAAATATGCAGATGCCACTTTGTATCCATTCATGTAAGTCTTACCCATCCTCTCCATTCCTTTACATTTCCAAACCAAAGGGTAAAAAGCTCACACAGATAAACCATACCCGTAAGCCTCCAATACAGGAGGTTTACGGTATTACAAAGTTAAGACTCTAGCTTGGCTATGTCTTTCTTGCATTTCTTTAAACTTCATAGAATCCAGCAACTGAAGGTACTACCCCTGATTCACAGTTTTATCTCTTTAGGAAACTAATGTTAACATATTTTGTTCCATACTGTACACCAGGCGTATTTCTTCTAACTAGATTTTCGTTAACACCGCCTCCCTGGTTTTTCGCCATCCATTTAAATGTTTGCTGTTGTGCTGCATCCATTCTCTTGTAGCACTTTACCAGTATCTCTTTTGAGTCCTAAGAGTATCAAGCAAATCCATATTTAAAACCCAAAGTCTGTATTCTGCCAGCAGTGATGTCAGTCCTATTATCCTTGGTACCTCCTGAGTATGACAAAAAAATCTTGGAAATTTGCTATGTAGAGATTCTCAAGAAGAAGCAAAACCTGTGTCAGAGAACATTCTACCTGTAGTATTTTATATTATACAATGAGTGGTAATTAACCTTCAAAAAACGTGCATGCTGATTGGTCAGCCCAACCAGCGTTGTTGTTGTCTCTTTGTAAAATCAAGCATATACCAATAGAAAAAAGTCCTGTCACACAGACTTTCTTCTGTTAATATATGCTATTGCTTTCCAGTTTTCTTGAGCTAAGAGGTCGAGAAGTATGAGCTTTGAAACCAGGCAGTTTAGAGGTTTGAGACAGACAGCGCAGAAGTGCAGTGAAAATCAGGAACGTTATACAAAACTCAAGAAACCTACCTGATTTTCCTTGTATTTATGCCCTATCTCTCTCATACCTCTGAAATGTCCAGATTTCAAAGTTTATTTAAAAAAAGAAAAAAAAAGCAACAGAGATCTTCCTTTCCAAAGCACTGAAACATGGGAACATAAGTCCCATACATGTGCGCAGTACATCAAAAAAACAGCAGGATACTGAAAGAAAGCAGAACACCACCACTGAGTCATTATACAAACACACTATTTAAGAAAAGTGAGTAATGTTTTTCTTAAATAATGTTGTATCAGGCTTGGCCTTTGTGACCAAGCCACACCAATGATGGGTAAATCCAGCATTAACCACATCCAGCCATGGGTTATTGCTATATTATACAATTCCTCCCCTAAAACGTGCACGCTGATTGGCCAGCTCAACCAGCGTGCCTGTTGTAAATCCCTCAATATACTAACGGAAAAAGGTCCGGTCGCCCGGACTTTTTCCGTTAGTATAAAACACTGTCTCGCTATGTTAAAAGAGTTTAACATAGCGACACAGGTTTAAAAAAAGCAACGGAGATCTCCGTTGCTTTTTTTAAAGCTGTCTCGCTATGTTAAACTCATTTAACATAGCGAAACAGTAAAAAGCAACGGAGATCTTGCGATCTCCATTGCTTTTTTTTTTAAAGCTGTCTCACTATATTAAATGGGTTTAACATAGCGAGACAGCTTTAAAATAAGCAACGGAGATATCCGTTGCTTATTTTAAAGCTGTCTCGCTATGTTAAACCCATTTAACATAGCGAGACAGTTTTTTTAAAAAAAAAAGCAACGGAGATCTTGCGTTCTCCGTTGCTTTTGCCCACAGCTCTGATGTACTGTGCAGGCATGCGCAGTACATCAGAACTGCCGCAGAATACCAGACAGCTGCGGAAGGGCAGTAAAGAGGCATTATACAATGCCATTATTTAAGAAAAGTAATTATTTCTTTTCTTAAATAATGCCATTGTATAATAGCAATAACCCACTTCTGGGTGTGGGTAATGCTGTATTTACCCACGGTTGGCTTTGTTTGGTACCAAACCACGCCAACCGTGGGTAAATCCAGCATTACCCACACCCAGGCGTGGGTTATTGCTATAATGTGCTACAGTTGTGTAATATGAAAATGGCAGAATTAAATCAATTGCCTAAGCATAGGTTCCGTGTGTTAGAGCTTACATGGAAGCATTGTTATTTTCAAAGGAGCCACTAGGCTACTTTTGCTTTTGTTAGCTTGCATGCTTCTCTAGACAACATGCATTTAACAGTACTTAGAGAACTGCACTGTATTGCACAGCGTATTTTAACCTGACAAACCATATCCATAGCCCTGTACAAATCAGACTTGGCTCAAATTCGGCAGTTTTGAAGATGATGTCCTAGATACTGTAGTAGTTTGCACTACATGTCAGGGTCCTACATTGTTTTTTATTCTTTTCACAACAAAACATAATATTTTTGCCATAAAAATAATAGACATACTTACAGTAATTTACAGTATATTCTAAGCTCTTTGCAGGTAATCTTGCTGTATTCAGTAGACATTAGCTGTTTTTTTCATTTACTTTATTTCTTTTTCATCTTGGCAAGTGATATGGACTAATTTAAACATTACCTTTTTCACTCAGGACCTGGGTATACAGAAATGCAAATGACACAGGGCCCAAGGCATAGTAGAAGTACTAGCAGCAGCAATCAGTCAGTTTAAGACTTGGGTATTTTAGTCACTTCTGTCAGAATGAGCAAAACCAGTACAGACTACTTTCTATTGTATTATTTAAAGTCTGAAAACTCTAAGGACATTTTGGGCAACTTGATTGTGAAAAACTCTAGTTTACCAACTGAATCTTGTACCATTTATGTGTACGACATTCTGTAGTTTCTCCTCATGTCACACATTTTTCTGTTTTGTGTACTAAACCATTCCTTAGTGAAAATGTGTCATCTAAATAAAGACTGAAGCTTTGGTCAGAGTTGTTTATCACAATTGAACTGCCCAAAAAGTCCTTACAATTTTAAACATTTTTTAAATTACATAAAAGAGAAATCGATCTTTGTTGCCTTATTTTGCACTTTAAAAATTTTTATATGGATTTTCAGACCTACAGGAAACGTGGTGTTAGGCAATACCAGACCAGCCAGAAGTGATCTGGCAACCAATCTCACAATCAGATGACCTTTTTGCCCTGAAAGGGTCTGTATTCTTCAGTGCTGGCATCCTGGGGGCTAATATTAGCTCTAGGAAATGGCCTACTTGTGCTCTCATTTTGTTATGTTTTATTATCTATACTATACTTGGTGTCCTAATATACAAGAGTTTCTTGTCTGGGGATCTAATATAGCTTGTAATGTGACCATTGGATACAGTTCTGTATTGAAATGAGTGGGGAACATGCACAAGCATTACGTGTGCCCACGAGAGGTATTTTACATACACAGGCAGAATTTACTTGACAGTATTTTTAAATAAATACTGTTCTTTAAGTCACAGATGAAGTTGCAGGATACCTTCCAGTTGTAAGCAACTGCTTTGTTTCTCATAAACAAGTGATATAACAGTCTGTGTTATAATCATTTTCTTACCAATAAAAATGCAAAAGACTTAAGCCAGTATAATGGGTACAAAACTAGTTTCATAAAAGACCAAAAATGAACAGGCCACCAGTACCAGAGGGGAGCTGCAGCTAGCTGTTTAAATGCCCTCCACTTTCAAACTCTTAATGTGACCCACATCAATAGCCTTCAAAAATGTTGTCTGGGAGCTGTTTTAAAAGGCATGCTTGTACATATTATTTTGACTATTTCATGTCCAGCCTTGTATTCACAAACTTATTACATTCATTAATACCATTTGCTACTGTTCCTAGGTAGCTGATCAATATTGACTAAATATATAGCTGTTTTTTTTTTGGCTCTCTTGTTTTTCTTGTTTGGTATGTACTGTGCTTAAATGTAGTGAGTGCACAGCTGGAGGAGGTATAGCTGAATAGTGGGTGTTACATGCAACTCCATTGTCTTTTTTTCCCTCCATTTATCTCATTCCATCAGCACATCTTAAGTAAGCAATACTGCACAACAACTACATTAAGCCAGAGATCTGGCCATGGGGACTGTAGATGCTTCTGAGGTGAATTTAACATTTTTTAAACCACCTTTACATCTAATGAAGGCCTGAACATGAACTTATAATTATGAGAAGTAATTCAGCCTTTTTTTTTCTCCTGAATCTGTCAACACACCCTAACTGACCAAGACTACACTGTAATAACTGTGATAGAAATAGCTTTATTAAAGCCAGGAGTCAGGGGGGCATGGGGGAATACCCTAACTAAACAAGACTACACTGTAATAATTGTGGTAAAAATAACTGCATCAAGCCAGGAGTGTAGACTTGATGACCTCCAGAATCCTCAGGGTTCTAGATGCTCTGAGGTGCAGTTTGTTTTTCTAAACAACCATTTTATCCAGTGATGGCCTGAACATAAATCATGGTTAGAGGAACCTCACAAATGCACAATAGTCCTGCAAAGTGAAAT
The DNA here is from genome assembly GCF_019279795.1 of Protopterus annectens. Lineage (NCBI taxonomy): Eukaryota > Metazoa > Chordata > Ceratodontiformes > Protopteridae > Protopterus > Protopterus annectens. The sequence goes on from NC_056727.1 coordinate 1,246,326,379, forward strand.
AATGACTGATTAAAGTGAGCAAACAACAAGAGAGTCAGTAACTTTCATCCAGCCAACTTCCTCCCAACAGTTATAACCGTGACATCTGATGGCAATGTAAGAGTATTTTACCTAAATTGCTCCACACAGACAATTTGCAACACATTAAAGTATTCCAATTTGCTCCAGTCAAATTACAAAACCAGTCATTTGCCGAAATATCTGTTCATTGCCAACATCATTATAATAATAATTACCTCATTGTTTCGGTCTTCACAGTGTGCCATACATCACAACTGTCCAGAAATCTGCAGAATCAGGGTATCCCTAATTTTGTCTTACATTTTGGACCTGGAGCTTGAAGGTTACAGTCAGTACCTCTAATTGATACCTTTTTTAAAACAAACATCTTTATTGAATTATCAGTTATGATATGGGCAGTTATAAATGTATATAAATTAAAACAAACCATAATGACATTTTCAGTTGCATACATTGTACATCACATGTAACGTACTATACAGTCATTGGCATTTGAACATTACACCCTCTGGGTGTTTCCTATAGTTATCATGCATTATTTTATATGCCCTACAAATTATTCATTTTTTAACAGCAGCATCTGTTTTACATTGTACTAAAACCTCGACCAGTGCTGGTCTTTCACTAAGGACCCTTCTGTTCCTTTTGTTTATAGTCTGATGTCTATCCTTAATAGGTAAGGCAGTCTCTAGTCTGCAGTCCAGATGAATTCTTGGTCTCTTCCCATTCTGTTACCTTTATTTATTTATTTTACGTTTGTTTACTGGGATGGTCCGACTGGGACAGTGCCCATTTTCAGCGGAGGCCCGGGGAGAAAACTTCAGCCTAAGCTTACATACAAAGTCATCACATCAAGTAAAAGAAATTATAGACAAAAAAATGAGTATTAACACATTTACTGGATAAAAATTAAAAAATAAAAATATACACATAGTATCAAATAGAACAAGACTTTAAACACTTGAATATATATAGACAAATATATGGCTGAATTTATATATGTGGAGGAACATAACATTAGTTGGGAAATTAAGTAGGGAGAATCACTTAGGCAAAGTAGTGCATAGCTAGTAATACTTCTGTGGTGAGTTGTAGCTAGGAGTATAACTACTTATAGAGAAGTAGTGTTAGAAGGGATATATTAACGGAGTTAGTACTTACAGCCAAATTGTATAAGTAGTACTAAGTTAATAATTAACCTGGAGTGTTACATGTGCAAAGCCAGGATTCAAATAAGTGTCTTGTATAAGTACCTTTCCCTCTCTAATTATTTGCTCCCAATTCCTTGGTTCCTTTGCCAGTTTTCGCCAGTAAATTCCAGCCCTTTCTTGCCTATACTATGTACCCTTAATTGCAGCCATCCCTATTGGCAGAATTGGCTTTCTTCATTTTTGCGTTGGCTTATTTCTTAGAATACCTTCTGCTACTTTATGAATATAATATTCTGTATGGTTATTGTTCTCCTTAAGTATCTGCTTCCAAAATCCCAGTCTCTCTGTTTCTTGAACTAACTAGAATTTACTGGAGAAAACTGGCAAAGGAACTAAGGTACTGGGAGCATAGAACTAGAGAGTGAAAGGTTTTTATATCCCAAGCAGACTTCGGAGAAATTTTTCACAGGTAGATAGCAAATATTGGAGGTGTAATGAGGAAGAAAGATGTAAGTGATGTTTTGGGAATATAATATGTTGGCAAATTTAAAAAATTCCCTACAGAGTACTCTGCCAGAAATATTGGATGAGCACATGGCTGTAACTAAGGAATGATTTTTTTCTGTTTGCTGGGACACAGGAGATGAATTGCCTAGATATAGTATGGTCTTATTTATTTAACCTTTATTTACTGGGAAAGTCCAACTTGGAATGAAGCCAGCTTTCAGCAGAGGCCCGGGGAGAAATGCTCCACATGCATGTCTTTTGTAACGTGGGAGGAAACTGGAGCACCCAGAGAAAACCTGCATGAATGCAGAGAGGACATGGAGACTCCACACAGAAGGCACCCCAGCTAAGAATCAAATTGGAGAACCTTTTGCTGTGAGGTGACAGCGTTACTACTGCTGCACCACTGTGTCATCCAAGTATTAAGTTTAATTCTGTTGGCTGCCAAAAAAGCATTTACTAGGAAATGAAAATCAAAGTCTAAACCAGTTGTATTTGAAGTATTGAATATTATAAAAGATAAAAACTGGAAGAGTGATCTTTAGAAAAGGGAAAGCACAAATTGCTTAGAAATAAATGGAAATTATGGAAATAATATATGCAGAGTAATGTTCAGGTGGAGGAGGAATGAGGTTTAAGGGAAGACAGGAATTCTGCACATTATGTTGGACTGATGATAGTTACAAAGAAAGAAAAGATGTGTGATGTATATTGTATGCAAATGGAAAAATGTTAATATGATTTGTTTTCTTTTCTGTTAATGTATGTTTGCTTATTAAGTGATAATTTAATAAAGGTGTTAAAAAAGGTGCTTATTAGTCCAACTTGCTTTACAAAAGATATTCTATAGCTCTAATTTAAGGGCTTCTGCTTACTTGCAAAACCTTTGCTACCCTGATTGTGCCTTTTTTAGGCAGAGTTCATCTGATGAACATCCAGCCATGACAAATACCAACATTCTCAAACTTAATGATATCAAGGTGGCTGTATCCAGTGCCTGGAGTTTTAACAACAAAATGCCTGACTTTGAGGTACTTCTGCATTTGGAATGCATCCATGTATATACTGTTACCGAGACATGATTCAAGTCATTAGAGCGCATCCATTCTGTGCCATGGTTTTGTGCCTATCACACCTTCAGATATACCAGTAACTGCTGTGGAGTTTCTGTGCTCAAGGATAATACAATTCAAAATGATTACCCAGGGGCTTCCCCAGTGAGCATATTGAACTTCAGCTCACCTTAAAGTCAAATGTCCAGTGCATTGCCTGCTGTCAGTAACCCTCCATGGTTCTGGATGACCACAGTAAATTCCCGGCATTCTTGGAGGATATTCCTGTAAGCAAGGTTTCTTGAATTCTTGGTGACTTCTACTATACTTCCATTAACTGGAGCAGTTACACTTCTAATATTGGGTATGCTAAGTGATTCTTGGATTGTGTAAGCAAAAATGCCCTGAATCAGATCGTCTTCAAACCCATCTGGGGTGTAAACATTCTTGACTTGTTACTTATGGTCATGACATGTGTCTGTTCCCCTCCCTTGGTCAGGCCTTCATTAGTAAAGTCTGACCATAATTTGGTTACCTTTACTGTCAGACCTGTCACTCCTTTGCAACCAATACCTTCTTCATTAGAGACTTCAGAGAAGGTAAACCTCATATGAAACCTCTAAATTTACCCATGTCAACTCCACAGTTGACCCCAGTTTTACAACCAGCTACTTTAATGATTTTTATGTTCCTTTAGATACATTTATTGAACAAACTATCTCTTCTAACACCAAATATGGTAAGTTCAATAAATAAACTGTTATGTGGTTGGTCAGTATAAACAAACGGTATAACAGAAGGAAGAACCCCCCCCCCCACACACAGCATTAGAACTGTATTAACAACCTCACTAAGAAACTGAAGACTACTATAAAGACCAGAAAAGTTTCACATGAATTAAATTAGCAATTGAAACAAAGGATAACTACTTCAGTTTAGGTGAGAACTAAGAAGTAACCCTCAACATTGCTCCAAACCTTAATAATGGGGCCTCCCATTCAAACCCAAAAGACATTGCAGTCATAGTGGGTAGCAAGTTCACAGCAAATTTCTCATTTGAAATTACCATCCCCTCTCAAACCACCCCTGTGTCACTACCCCCCCCCCAATTATTACTAGGGAGCACATTCGTAACGTACTCTCAAAGACTAAGAATGCCTCCTCCATGAGACAGACAACATACACATGAGTCTAATAATCAGTGTTAAATTTGCACTTGTTGATCCTCTCCTCAAATTTGCTAGAGATTATGTCTCTTCTTCGTACACTGCAGTAGTAATGCTCTTTCATAAGGGTAGACCCATCACAGACATCAGGAAGTATAGACCTGTCTACTTGGCTTATCTGTAAAGCCATGAGTGCATCATCCTAGACCTTGTACGTAATGACATAAGTAACCTGACTAAGCATGACCCGCCTATAATTTGGCTTTTTAAAGGGCAGTTTCTACCTGCTGAATCTGTTTTTTTTTTCCAACAAGAAACATCATTATTAAATTATTATTATGACATAGGTAATCGTATATTTATATGAATGAAAACAAACCATATTGACATTTTTAGTTACAAACATTATACATCACTTATAATCGTTTGAGTCATTGTCAAATGTTACATAGCTCATTCAAATCCTGCCTCCGTTTAAACCTCATTCCTCCTCCAAAATGTTATTCTGGATGTATTGTTCCCACAATTCCCATTTTTTTCTATGTAATTTGCTCCTACCCTTTATTAAAGATCCCATTTCCAGTTGTTTTTATCTCTGTGCATATACTCACTACTTAGTACAGCTGGTTTAGAATTTGATTTTCATTTTCTAGTAATTGTTTTTTGGTTTTTTTTGTTTTTTTTTGCAGCCACCATAATTAGATTCAGCAAGGCCTTACTATGTCTAGGCAATTCTGATTTTGTATCATAACGCAAAAAAAATCATTCCTTATATCAGTTTGCTTACCCAGTATTTTTGCTAGAGTAGTCTTCAGGGAATTTTTAAAGTCTGCCAACTCATTACACTCCCAAAAATTATGTTTTCTACATCCTGAATCTTGTCAGATTCTTTGAGAATACCACTCAGGTGGTTGACAGTGGTTACTCTGTCCATGCTCCATACCTCCATCTGGCTAGGGTATTTGATACTGTACCACATGATGGAATTTATAAGTTGATGGCCTTAAACTTAAACCCCTACATGGTTAGATAGCTAGCCAGCTAGCTTAAGGATAGAAAACACATCATCTGAGTGAGATCCCCTCAGACAGAAAGTGACTGTTAGTGACTCCCAGGGATCTGTACTGGACCCATACTGTTTGATATACTTTTTTTGGACCTCTAAACTGGTAATTGTTATCACTAGTTAAAATGTTTGCTTTTGACTGCAAGTTGGATGTGGTTGTCAAATCCCTGTTTTGGATACAGATACCCCCTGAAAAACAAACTAAAGTCAGTTCTTGGGGCTTAGAAAAAGGGGTCAAACTAAGTGACAGGAAATGTATCATTCCCTTTGGGAAGCAAAAACAGTCTCTATCCTACTGCATAGAAAACATCCCATTATCATACAAATCATTCATAAAGGATCTGAGCACTTTGCTTGATAGCTCCTTTTTGTTTGACCATCACATGGTGACTGTGATCTGGAAATCATTCTACGTTTTACAACTAATTGCCAAAAGCAACTTTTCTAACATCAAGGAAGCCATCGTTCAAGTCTTCCAAGATGGCTGCACATTGAGTAACAGCTTAATTCTAGCTCTCTCTGTGTAAAAACAGAGAAAGCCAGTAGACTTTTGTGTTTATGGGTAAAGTTGATTAACTGGCTAGTAAGTACACTGCCTGGATGCCAAAAAAAAAAAGAAATATAAAGCACATGGGGAAAATCAGGTACAAAAAGTGAGGAAGAAACACTGACTGGGGAAAGTTCTGCAGCTGTTCAGCAAAAAGCAATGCAACTACCAGACATTACTTCCAGTAAACTACAGGAAGATATAAGGCAACTGCACACAGACCTGGTTAAAAAAAACACTGGAGCATGTCAGCACAAACAACAACATGTTGGAAAAAGTGAAAGAAGCTTTAAAAAGATTCAGATGAGATGATATAGCTGCAAAAATCAAAGGCTGAAATGAAGAAAAGGCTGGCTGAATATGAAAATGCTCAGGAAGAGATGTTTCAAAAAATAATAGAATTGAAAGACAGAGCATGTAGGGAAAACCTGAGATTTTCAGCTATACCAGAAAAGCTGGAATGAACAGACTGCATTAATTTTATGAAAGCACAAATAAGCAACTGGACTGGTATTCCACAGCAGGAGTTGTTAGTTGAAAGGGCACATTGTGTGTATGCTCCAAACCTGGCTATGAGAAAGTAACACAGACTTTTAATAGTAAAGATGCAATCCTACCAGCAGAAGGAGTTGATTCTGACAAAACTGTGGCAGAAGGACAAAATACTAAAAGTGGGAGACAGCAGAGTGTTTATGGAGAATGATTATCATTGTACACCAGGCTGAGGAGGAGTAAATTAATTTCACTGTTCAGGGAATGTCAAGACCTGGAGGGACAAAATCATTTTTGATGAAGTACATGCTAAAGAAGAAATACAAAAGTTTGTCCAACAAAAAGTGAGCTGTGAAAGAGAAGGAGATTCTGCTATTTGTATTTCTGGTTAAGACCACAGACTGTTCCAATGAAACCTTTTCCAGTGTTTCAACAGAAAATGTTAGAGAAGGAAGGGAGCATGAAAGCTGACGAGAGGAATTGAGAGTACATTGGAAATGAAGCAGAGAGCAGATTTGAGAGATGAACAGTAGTAAAAACCAGAAACTTAACATGGGATTACAGTGCAATAATTATATTTGTGAAATATGACAGAACAAGAAAATTTGGAAATATTAGACTTTTTCAGAGTTTGTTGGACTTGTGAGAGACTCTAAAGTATGCCCTACTTCATGTCATTAATGTTTGGAAAAATGCTTTGAGGAGGGGAAGTGAAGGGAGAAAGTTAACTAAGTAAAAAAAGTTTTTTCTTAATGATACTATTTTTGTGGTGTGTGGTTTTCTTTGCATGCTATAAAGTAAAGTTTTCTCAGTTATTAAGTGTAATGGGGATTGTAAATAAGTGCTACTGTTTTTTTTCTCCCCTTTTTTTCTCCATTCTCTCTTTCTTGTTATGTTTTAAGAAATGTAAGCACTGCAGTGTAAAAAAATGCCTGGTTAAAAGAGCATGACAAAAGAAAAAATAAAGTGCTTTTTCTCATTCTTGCATGGGGGAATGATTGGATTAAGGACCTTAGATTGTTGTAGTAGCAAGTTTTTAAGAGAAAGCAAGTAAATGGAAAAGAATATTGAATATTATGAGGCTTTTCTTCTAACAAATGAATGTATGCTTTGTAGAAAGTCTGTATCTGGCCCTCATGTCTACATGGAAACGATCTGATAAAGAGAAATTGACTGCCTGATTCTCATGCCTCCACGGAGACAATCTGATAAAAGAAAAAAGAAATTGGTTACAATCTGGTGGAGAGTGATTGGTTGGGGAAAAAAGGAAAGATAAACTGTCTAGAAGATAATGTTCTCTGAAAGCATTCAGGGGGGTTCCCAGCTGGGAGAGCTGTAAAGAAGACAAAATCAGTTAGCACGTAGTAGAAGCACAGGATGCACATTTTTTATGTTAAATCAAGTCTGTGTGGCTGTCCGTTTGGGACATTTCTTCCTATTAGGAGGGTAAAACATCAATATTTGAAGATGTACATAGTTTTGTGTGTTAGTATTAAATTAACAGGTTTTAGGAGGGTATTGTTTTTTTTTGTGAGGGCTTTCAATAAAACAAAAAACATTTTTAAGATGTGATGTACGCCCAAATGGATATGACAAGAAACAACTATATAAAAGTTCAATCTGCCAAACAATGTAGGCATGTAACACAAAAGCTGGAACTAGACATTTAACAAAAAAAGGTGTTTTACATAAGGTGGGAACAGTAGGTTTTTAAAACAATGATGCTTTCAGTAATGTCTTTAAATGTCAATGGTCTCACAGATAAAAACAAAAAAGAAGGAATACTGAACTATATTAAAAATGTAGAGTGCAAATAGGTATGTTACAGGAGACCCACATGGAAAGAACCGAACATGTGAATTTGATAAAGAAAGTTTTTCAGGATGGTTATTCAGTAGAATTTCTGGGACAAATGAAAACAGGAGTACTTATATTAATTGCAAGAGGAGCTCCAATAGGGATAGAAGAGGATAAAAATGATAATGTCAGATTTGTAATGTTAAGGGGCTACTGGCAAGGGAGGAGGATTACACTGGCATATATTTATATTCCACCTAAAACTGCAATAATTGAGTTTAAGAAAATTAAGAAGCAGAATTTAAGAAAATGCTATTGTTAGGTCTTGATTCAGAAAAAGCATTTGACAGAGTAAGCTGGGACTTTATGAGCTGGGCAATGGAAACATTTGCATTTCCTGAAAAAAACTATAAGGTTGATTTAGGAGGATATATGAAGGATAGGAGGTGAAAATTAAATTGGGTGGGTTCCTCTCAGATAATTTTTGCTTGAGCAGATTCATCAGGCAAGGGTGTTCTCTTTCCCCTTTGTTATTTGCATTATATTTAAGATCATTGGCAAAGAAAATAAGGGACTCAGAAGTTGAAGGATATAATTGGTATGGTAGTCAAGAAAAGTTGGCTGTATTTACAGATTATATTATTTTAAACCTGACAAAACCAGAAAGAGACATTACAGTATTGTGAAAGAGACATTACAGTGTTGTGGAAGATTTTGAGACAGTTTCAAATCCACATTGATCCATATTAATCAATTTTGGCATCAATTTTGCCATTCATTTAGCCATTATAGACATAAATACTTTATAATCGTGGTTTAGTATTGAAATGGGCCTGTATGAAACTGGATCTTTACCCTCTAAGTATTACAGCTACCAGTGCTTTCTTCCAGGATGTTGGTAGTTTTCCTCTTAAACAAACCTTCCAAATCTTTATCAGTTTTTTCCATTGTAGCTACTAAACTTCCACAGGAGTACAGTCTATTCCTGGGGATTTTCCTGTAGATTGGTTATACATCACAAATTTTATTTATTTATTTAACATTTGTTTACCAGGATAGTCCGACTGGACAACAGAGTCCATTTTCAGCAGAGGCCTGAGGAGAAAAGCTCCAGCAAAGTACATTTTTACTATACATGTCTAATGCAACAAAGAAAGTTTACTATACAGCTTATGTGTATCAACATACAGTTTAGCAGAGATCAGTGAAGCAATTTATATACATAGGACCGTGGTGGTGAACCTTTTGGGCTTGGTGTGTCAAATTCAGAAAGTGCCTAACATGACTCTGCTGGCATGTTGCCACCCCCCCCACCAACAAACATAAATGAATAAATAAATAGCATATCTCTCAATACATCAGGGATAAATTTCGGAAGCAGGGAGAAATCCAGAAATAAGACATTGACAGTGTTACACTGCTAGTACTATCAATTTGAGACACTGACAGAAAAAAATAAATGTGAAGTAATATACCTTTTTTGAAGTCTGCAAATCTAATTGCCATTATTAAGTGTAAAAAGTCACCAGTTTTAGGAGGGATTAAGGAGGACAGTTGAGAGGAATGTAAAACAGCACACTTAGAAATGCAGATTACTTGCCCTTTGCAGAAGTGTAACCACGAAGAAAAAACAATGCCAGCACTGCCCTTTGCAGGATGTCAAGACATTATAATGAAATAGTCTTCGAGGTTAATCATTTCCTTACCTCTGCAGCAGTGTTGTTGAACTGGTTCCTGGTACAAAATAATTCAATGCACTTCACATGAGAAATGAATGCAAAAGCAGTTTCTTTGGTAACTCAGGTGTTGGTGAATGCTGGTGTGTCACCCAAAATGTCATGGTGTCACCTTTGACATGTGTTTCATAGGTTCGCCATCACTGACATAGGAGATTAATCAACAAAAATATAAACATGAGAGATGAGATTAACACATAAAGTACAAACACAGTACAGCATGTCTTAGATTTTCTTCAGACTCTACAGTACATTTAGTATGTCATCTGACAGAATACAATTTACAACTGTGAGGGAGACAAGGGGATATAGGTAAGGGAGAAGGAGGTTACAGGAGTTATAGAGTGGATAGAAGTGTAGCTAGAGGTTATATCTGAGTGAGGGAAAGTTATCCAGGGTTGGTATTTGAGCAGAGCCAGGTAGATGTTAGGTGATCTTTTAGTAGTTTCTTAAACTTGATGTTGCTGGAGGTGGATCTAATATTGATGGGTAGGGAGTTCCAGATTTTGGCGATACTGTTTGAGTATAGTGAGTCACCAGCAATATTGCTACATTTAGTAATGTTTACTAGCTTTTTGTTACTGGAGAGCAGGCTCCAGCTGTTGGAATAGTGAGTAAGTAGACCTTTGAGAGGGTGTTTTTGTTCAGGTTAGTTGAGTATTTGGTGGGCCATGGAGAGTTGGTTAAAAATTTGTAGGTTGGGGAATTCTAGCCATGAGAGTTCTTTGAGAGCATGACAATGATGGGATCTGTAGCTGGCATCTGTAGTGAACGTTGCTGTTTTATTATAGCAGCCATCTGGTTTGTTTATGTAAGTTTTCTTAAGTTTAGTAAGGATGGGAGACTCATAGGAGTGTAGAGAGAAGGTGGGTTCTGGCAATGGAGATTTTGGATTTGTCTGTCTGTACAGGCTACCCATTTTTTGTGGAATTTTTTGATGTTTGATTTATGTGGAGATCAAAGTTCATGTTTTGGTCTATTACTACTCCCAGGAGTTTGGTGTAGGAGACTGGGGTAATGATGCTATTGTTTGCTGAGGTGATTTTGAATAGCAAAGACGGTTCTGGGGATCTTGTATGGTGAAACAGGATGAGTTTTGTTTTGTTGGGATTGAGTATTAACTAGGCATTGGTTAGGCAGGTGTTTACTTTGAAGACTTGCTGTGTTATTTCCTGAAGATGGTGGAGTATTGGGGCTGCACAAATTAAGGTAGAGTCATCGGCGTATTGTATTAACATGGCTTCATTAGTGGTAGTTTGTAGACTATTAGTGAATAATGTGAAGAGAAGAAGGCCAAAAATGGAACCTTATGGGAGTTACCCCATTTGACTGCTTGCTGCCTCCCAGTCAGATAGCTCTGGAACCAGGTGAGTGTGGAGTGGCTGGTTTTAAATTCTGATAGTGTGTTTAACAGTCTGGAGTGTGAGACCATGTCATATGCTTTTGAGAGGTCCAGAAAGGTAGATGAGACCAGGTTACTTTCATTTATGAGAAGGTTGACAGAGTTAATGATGCTTAGAAGGGCAGTGGTTGTACTATGGTGTGGGTGGAATCCATGCTGAGTTTTGGATAGTAGATTGTTAGTGAGGAGATAGTGGAGGAATTGAGTATGGATGCATTTTTCCAGAACTTTTGATACTGGAGAGAGGATAGCAATTGGACTGTAGTTGGAAGGCTCTATAGAGCTGCCACTTTTATATAGTGAAATGATGTGGGCTATTTCCCAGATAGTTAGGACCTGTTCAGTGATGGAGTGGTTTATAAGGATGGAGACAGGGTACACAATGGCTTCTGCAGCAATTTTGAGATAGTCTGTGGGTAGATTGTCTGCAGCTAGGGTTGTTGTTTGAGTTTTTTGAGGTATTTTTTTATGGTGGCAGTAGGACTAGGTTGTATTGAGAAGTTATTGTTGTTTTGTGTTGGAGAGAGAGAGGAGTAGTGTTAGTTTGAATATAGAATTGGTAAAAAAATTTTGTTAAACTGTGTGCGTATGTCATCTATGGTGTTGTCAGTGTTTGGGGAGGGGGTAGTGATGTGATCAGGCTGAAAGATTTTCTTGATTGCTGACCAGAACTTTTGTGGGTTTCCTTGGTTTTCTAGTTGTATTTTAGCATAATATTCTTTTTTAGTCTTGTCTAGGTATTTCTGACAATCGTTTTTTGGTTTGTTATGGTGCCAGTTGTCCCAGGCTTTGTCTCTTGTTTTTAGTAGATCTCTTGTTTATTTGGTTAGCCATGGGGGTGTAGTTGGGTTTTATCCTAACTGTTCTAGGCAGGACAAGCTTATTTAGGATGCTAAGGAAGGTGGAGTTAAATAACTCCATGGCCTCATCTAATGGGAGGTATTTGAGAGGTGCCCATCTGCAGCTTTTGAGTGCATATATGAATTCTTGGGGATTGAATTTTTTTTGTTTCTAATATGCTGATATGGGGTTTTGGAAGAGTTTATTTGCTGCTGGAGTAGAAAGGTGAGGTGGTGGTCACTAACGCTGTCATGGAGACAGCCTAGGAGTTGAGAGAGGTTGGGTTGATTGGCGAGTATCCAATCTAGGACTGATTTTTTTTGGATGTTTTGTCTATCTTGGTAGTGTTGGATTAGTCGGTAGAAGCTGTATGGAGAAATGTGGTTTGCGGTTATGTTTGAGTTACAGGAATACCAACCAATATTAGTCTGCAAGTATAATTGTTTCTTGGGGAAGGAGCTTATTTGCCAATTGTAGGATGTGCTCTAGGGCAGGGATATTATTCCCTAGTGGGGTGTAGACACCTAATATGTTTATTTGCTTTTTGGAATTAAGTAAAAGTTTAGTTAATAGTATTTCTGCATTAGTGACATCTGGGATGTTTATGTCTATAGCTTTGAGGGTTAGATTATTTTTGTATAGTATGGTTACACCTCCATGTCTTTTTCGTATTTGGGCTTGTCCATGTATGTTGTAGCCAGGGGGTGTTCATCTCATCATTGTTGATCTCTGATTTAAGCCATATTTAATTAAGACAACTATATCGAGTGAGTAGTGTGAGAGGGTAGTGTACATTTCACTGATTTTGTCTCTCTCCACTGCTTTTATCTCACCTCCTCCTGTCCTAACTGTTAATAATTGAGCCTCATCTACCTCTAACTTTGGCATATTTAATTCTTCCATAAATATTTCAATTTGTACCTTTTCTTGATTTCCATATTTCTCTGTTATACAGACTTTAATAGAATTTCCGAAATATTTATAATACTTCTGCAGGATCTCTTATCTTCCTTGTTATAGGCTCCCTAAGCTTGGCAACAGCCATTTCTACTTTCTGTTGCCTGAGTTGTTGTGCTAATTTTTTTTCTGCTCTAGAGTTATTATCAAAAAAGTTGCTCATCAGCAATCTTTCTAAACTCATGCATATTACTGAGTTAATCCTTTATTTTCTGTTTAGCATTCTGTGGTTGCTCCTCCTCCTCCTTCTGTGAGATTCCCCCTATTTTGCAATACTTTAACATTTGTCAGTACCTCTTGTCTTAATCATATCTCCCTTTCTTTCAGTTCCACTCTACTTTTAAACTCCACTTTAATTTTATCCCACTCACTAGCTATATTTTCAGAAAAAAATGTCTTCTCTAATAGCTCCTGAATCATTTCCACTATCCATTCCTTCATCTCTTTTTCAGCAGAAAGGTGGGAAAGTGCCAGTGTCTCATTTTTTATTTGATTACCCTGTGTTTTTATTTTAGTTATTATTGGTGCATGATCCGAAATAGTTATTGGGTGCATATCAAGATTTTCAGTTAAATGCACATGTTCCTGTGAAATGTAAATGCTGTCTAGACTAGCCCAGTTTGTTGTGTCTTGAGGAATAATATGTAAATTCACCCTGAACTCCTAGTACTGAATTCACATTTTCATTCAAAATGTTTAGATACATTTCTTCAAAAATCTACCCTTCTTTGTTATATTTCCCTTCTGCCCCCCCCCCCAGACAAATCTTCACTATTGCAAATCAAATTCCATTCCCCACCTATAAGTAATATTCCTTGCTGAAAACCTATTATTTCTCCCAGGAATTTCTTAAGCTCCATTATAGCAGTTTTAAATTAAATATAAATGCATGCCACTATAATCCTCCTTCCTTGCCAGTAGCCCCTTAGTACTAGAAATCTACCATTACTATTTTTTATCTTCTCACTATTGGAGCTGCTCTTGCAATTAATGTAAGTACTCCTTTTTTCCTTTGTCCCAAGTATTCCACTGCATAAGCATCCTGAAAACCTTTATCAAATTCAAATGTTCAATTCATTCTAAGTGTGTCTCTTGCAGCATAGCTATTTGCACTCTTTCTTGTTGTATTTGTCTGTGAGGCCATTGATCACTAAATACATTACAGAAAGCATCATTGTATTAAAAAGTTGTTATTCCCACCTTTTATGTATAACAGCTTTTTTGTTAAATGTCTAGTCCCAGCTTTTGTATTATATGCATACACTGTTTAGCAGGTTGATCCTTTATATGGTTGTTTTTGTCATATCCATTTGAGCCAATGTCACATCTTAGAAAACTTTTTGTTTTATTGAAAGCCCTCAAACAAGAAAAACACACACTCCCAATACCCCCTAAAAACTATTAACTTATTAATAACACACAAAACTATGTACATCTTCAAATATTGAAGTTTACCCTCCTAAAAGGAACAAATGTTGTAAGCTGACAGCCACACTCATATACTTAAGTTAACCTAAAATAAAGGTTATCCATGCTAAGACCCATGGTGCAGCCTGTGCTTCTGCTAAGTGTGGTCTGGTTTTGTCTTTTCTTTATATCTCTTCCAGCTGGGCAAACACTTGAATGATTTTAGAGAACATTATCTCCTAGCCTTTTCTCTTTATCAGATTGTTTCCTTGTTTCCTAGAGACATGAGGACCAGATACAGAACTGCTACTAAGCATACATTTGTTTGCTAGAAAAAAAACATTATAATATTCAATATTCTTTTTCATTTACTAGCTTTCTCTTAAAACTTGTTACTAGATGAAGCTAATGACCATATTCCAGTCATTCACCTATGCAAGAATGACAAAACGCACACCATTTTTTTGGGGCATGCTCTCATAACCAGACTTTTTTTTTTTAAATAGCAATGCCTACATTTCTTAAAACTGAACAAGGAGAAAAGGGAGGAGAAGGGAGAAAGAAAGAAAAATAATATAAAAAAAAACAGAAGTACCTGTTTACATTAAAATCACCATTACACTTGAAAAAAAACTTTATAGCATGCAAAGAAAATCATGCACTATAAAAATAGTATAATTAAGAAAAAATATTTTAATTACAGTTAACTTTCTCCCTCCTCTTCCCCTGTCAAGTATTTTTCAAAACATTATTGACAGGAAGTAAGGCATATGCTTTAGAGTCCCATACAAGTTTAACAGAGTCCACAAAAGTCCAATATTTCCAGATTTTCTTGTTTTTGTTATGTTTCACAAATATAATTATTGTTTTGTAATCCCGCATTTGTCAGTTTCCAAGTTACTGGTTTTATTCCTGTTCATTCATCTCCATTTCTCAAATCCAGTCTCTGTGCTGTTTTCTTTCTCTCAAGCATTTTCTGTTGAAACATTGGAAAATGTTTCACTGGCACAGTCTCTATGTGGCCTTTATTACCAGAAGAACAAGAAGCAGAATCTCCTTCTGTTTCACAGCTCACTTTTTGTTAGACAAACTTTTCTATTTCCTCCTCAGCATGTACTTCATCAAAAACTTATTTCATCCTTCCAGGGAAGAATATTGTCAAGATGGCTGTTTCTTGACATTCCCCGAATAGTAGTATAAATTTACTCCTCTTCTGCTTGGTTTGTAATTGAGTAATCATGCTCCACAAACACTCTGCTGTCTCCCACTATAATACTTTGTCCTTCTGCCACAGTTCTGTCAGAATCAACTCCTTCTGCTGGTAGGATTGCATCTTTAGTATTAATAGTCTAGGTTGCCTTCTCATAGCTAGATTTGGAGCATTCAGACAATGTGCCCTTTCAATTAACAGCTCCTACTGTGGAATACCAGTCCATTTGCTTATATGTGTGTTTTTTTTATAAAATGAATAGTCTATTCCTTCTGGCTTCTCTGGTACAGCAGAAAATCTCAAGTTTTCCCTACATGTTCTGTCCTCTAATTCTATTATTTTTTGAAACCTCTCTTCATGTGTAGTCTCATATTCACCAGCTTTTTTTTAATTTTCACCTCTGATTTTTGCAAGTGTTATTCCAAGGGGTTCCAGTTCCTGTCTGCCTAGGGAAGCCATAGTCAACAAACCTCGCTGCTTTTCAAGAGATGGTTTGCCCCTGGCACCCCTAGGCTTTTGACTGCTGGCAAAGGCTCATGCCTCCCCTGTAGTGTCTTTTTAGCCAAGGTCTCAAAAGCAACATTACCAATGTGAAATTAACCAATCTGAACAAAATAAGGACCATGCTGCTAAATGCTAGGAGCTTAAATCAAATACTGCACTCCCTGTAGATTTCTGTGCAGTCACAGAAACCTGGTTTAAGGCCTCAGAGGCTACAATGCCTTCCACACCTTTAGACCACAAAATGAATGTGTGAAAACCAAAGGAGGCAATGTTTCAATCTGTATTAGAGATAAATTCACCTCATGTCTAGTTAGACTGGACAACTCCATTGAGTTACTCAGGTCCAGGTTACAGTGGGTAAGACTCCCATTCAAGTCCTAGCCAGTTATAGATCCCCGTCCATGAGTCATGACATCCATGAAGCTTAGTTAACCAAACTAAAGACAATCCAAATTTTACCGAACACACTGTTTGTGGGGGGATTTCAATTATCTCACCATCAACTGGGAAACCTACTCTCACCCAAATTTGCTAGCACAGAAGTTCCTTGACTTTGTGAATTCAAACATCCTGGAGTAAATTGTCCATGCCCCAACAAGAACAACAAACATTCTAGATCTGCTGCTCATCAGCATGTCGAACAGGTGCACTGCTGCAACTGTTGGACCCTCATTAGTTAAAATTGACCACATATCAGTCACCTTCGAACTGACACTAACTCCAGAATTCACAAAGGGTGAAATCAGACTAACAAACTTCACCAAGGCAAACTATACCATCTTAGGTGAAAGTATAAATGCATTTCAAGCCCCACCCCAAGCTGAAAGTGGTAACTATGTTGAAGCTCACACTAAAGTCCTGTACAATCACTTGCATAAGTGTATAAACTTGGCTGTACCAGATAAAATCAAAGCCAGAGCCCCAAGTAAAATCAAGCTGCCATGGTAGACTTCCAGCATCAACAAACATTACAATAAATGCAAAAAGTTGCTGTCCAAGAAAACAAATACCAGGACCCAACAATCGAAAAGCACCCTCCTCAGCCTTAACAGACGAATAAGACAACTTGTGAAATCCACCAAGAGCTCCTTTGAGAGAAACCTAGCAAGTACTGCCAAGGATAACCATAAGGCCTTTTACAGCTATGTACATAACCTAATGGGTACATCCCAAGCATGCGCAGAACTGGTAGCCAACAGTATTACACGCACTGACCCCACAGAGATAGTGAACCTGCTAGTGGATAGGTTTTGTGAAAATTTCACTCCCTTATCCCCTCCTAACTTGCAACAAACCCTCCCCCAAACTTCCCTCCACCTTACATATCTGAAGAGCAGGTCCTCAAAGCCCTGTCCAAGACAAAGAACATGGCCTTTATGGGACCAGATGACATCTTAGGCTGTCTTCTGAACAGGCTAAAACATAATCTGTGAGTTGGTTAATTTCATGACCTAAGCCAATTGTGCCGTACATGCGTATCTCATTTTCTATAGACTGGCATGAATATGCATTACCTCAGGAGTTAGGAGAAGGTCAGATTTTGATTTGCTGATGCCTCTTAATGAGAGGTGCTGTGGGGTCTCTCTCATGAGCCTTGCTCGGTCCGCCTCAGGATTTCAACAGCATCTGACAATGATTGAGTGAGACTTGCTCTGGTGTTGAAGATGTTGACAGCATAGAGTCTCTGCATTGAACTAGCATCCCATGCCAGGCACTGTTCCACCTTCTCCACCTGACCCTTCCCTACTCATGTGGGTGTGAGGTCAGTATGTCTGACTAGACTATGAATGTCTAGTGTTGTGTGCATTGTGTTTGGGCTGTTGGGCTGTGACTGGTTGTGACTCTGACTGTGTGGGTGTGGTGTAGGTGTTGTGTTCGTAGGTGGTAGTTATTTTTGTCTATTTGCCGGTGGCCTTGCTGTTTTTTGCAGTTTTTTGATCATGAGCCTCCGAGTTGTGTCTTAATGTGTGTGTTGTGATTGTGTTGTGAGGTTATGATGGTATTAACTGATGTGTGGTGTGGTGTGGTCCTCCTCCTCTCTGGTCATCAGTCCATGCCAGTCTAGAGAGAGCAGGCTCAGCCTGTGCGTATAGTATAGTTGCATCTCTCGCATGTATTTGTGTTTTGTGGGCACTAAGTACCCTTTTCAATCATAGCATAACTACCACAGGCTTTGTTCCTGCAGAATGAAGAACAGCTACAGTTCTTCTCCTTCACAAAGGTGGCCTAGCAACAGACATGGGGAATTATTGACCCATAAGTTTGAGTAGTCTCATCTGTAAGGCCATGGAACGTATCATTATGGATCTCATAAATAAAGACATGGGTGACCTCCAAACTCTGGATCCTTCCCAATTCGGCTTCATGAAGGGCAGAACCTGCCTGTTAAATCTGGTGGATTTATTTGAAAGTGTGACCAAGGCCATTGATGAGGGCAAATATGTGCAGACAGCATATCTCGATTTGGCAAAGGCTTTCATCACAATCCCATATTCAGGCATTACCGATAAACTTGGCAAACTGAATGTAAACCCCTTTGTTGTAAGATGGGTTGCCAACTGGTTCACAGACTGGGCACACACTATCAAAGTGAGTGACTCCACATTAACCAGTAGACCTGTTACTATCAGAGTGCCACAGGGGTCAGTGCTGAGCCCCCATACTGTTTGGTATATACTCAGACGTTCAGGTCAAAACTAAAAGGTTGTGGCTGACCAAATTTTCAGACGACTGCAAACTAGGTGCAATCATTGAATTCCCAGATGATGTCACTATACTCTAGGATGGTCTCACACAGACCAACAACTGGTATATTAGTCATGGTCTCACTGAATGCAAAGAAATGCTTCATTATTCCCTTCGGCACAACAATGTCCCTTCACACTATCAAATCAATAACAGCACCCATGAAGTTGTAAGGGACCTGGAATCACAGATTAACTGTGACCTTCACTTCGAGCACCGTGTGTCTACCACTGTAAGGAAAGCTTTCCATGTAGCTCACTTGATTAATAAAGGCATTTCCTCAAGAGCAAAAGAAGTTATAACCCCCCTATACTCAGCACTTATCTGGCCCATAATTGAGTATAACGCCCCATTCAGTATGTGCTGTACTAAGCACCTGCAGCAATTACAGAGACATCGGAGGTATTTAACAAAGATGATCAAGGGCCTTCAGCATATGTTTCATATAGACTGACTAAAATCCTTGTCACTATACCCTGTATCGTTTAGACTTCTTATGGGGAGACGTATGCCTGGTCTACAGAGCAACCCAAGATCCAAACCTAATGAACTTACTGTATATCTGTAAATTAACTTGGTCTAGGGTTACCTTTTCCAGGCCTGTGACTTAAATAGGACATGCTGGAGGGACAAATTCATCTCCCAGTGACTGCCACATCTTTGGAACAGGCTACCAATTCATGTGAAACAGAGCACCTCTATGACAGTGTTCAAGAGGACCCTGGATGAGTGGATGGGGCACTATAAATTCTTACCCAGAGATAGCACCCACAACCCTCCTGGACATGGGCAGTCATCACTAAATGTAGTATTGGGTATTGACTAGTACCTCTATAGTATTACATTGGGTTGAAACAGCTAGGCTTAAAATGACCTCCAGGTCAATGGCCTAGTAATCTCCTATGATCACCTCATCTGAATATCTGTTTAAAGCTTCTGTTTTGTTGTTTGAGTTGATATACTCCATAAGTGTTTGTTTATTTTAATCAGGTCTGTATTGCTGGTGTTTTATACTTTCCTCTTGGTTACTGGACGTCATGCCTGGAGCTTGCAATGCCTTTTGCTGAACAACTGCAGTACTTTTCCCAGTCAGTGTTTTTTTCCTTACCTTTTTGAAGCTGATTTCCCTTCACATCCTCTGTATTTCTTTTTTCCTGGCATCCATGCAGTGCACTTACTAGCCAGTTAATGAAATTTGTCCAGAAGTTTTAAGTCCACCGGCTTTCTCTGGTAAGTTCCAGTTTTCACACTGGGACTGCTAGAATTAAACTGTTACTCAATGTGCGGCCAACGTGGAAGGTCAAAGTCCAACTGTCATGACTACTTTTAAAACTGTATTTTAATTTTACATTTTATATAGTATTAATTTCTTATGTAGATTCTGAATTTCTAACACATTCAGTTGACTGAACACTCTTTGAGAAATAGCAGTTGTGAGTTGCATAAAAGATTTCTTATAATCCTCCACATTTTACAATGTAATAAGGGACGAGGTGTCAGTTGTAGCTGAAAAATCCCAAATTATGCTCCAGTCATATTTGTACACTTGCATTAATCTGAGTTATTGGCTTGGCAATTTCCCCCTTATTTACTTTTACACTGGGATCGTTAAAAGGAACAGATACCCTTCATCCATTTTTAAGTGGCAGCAGTTTGGCTCGCTGGTTAATGTTTCTGTCTCAGCTTCAGGGTCTGTTTTTCATTTTTGACCTCTGTTTACTGTCTGTGCTAAATTTAAATATCTGCCATATGTCTGCACAGATTATGTCAGATAGTGTGTGGTTTTATCCCATACCTCAAAACATGATGGCTGATTGGCTGTTCTAAACAATGTTAGCATTGCTGTTGTGTCTTGGGTCATGGCTAAAATGGATATATTAAGGATCAGCTCACCTGTACAATTAGCAAGTAAATAAAATGAACCTTACTATACTTCATTGCACCTTATGTTGTGTAAATTGGTTTTCTTATAACATGTTTCTTCATGCATTCAGACATTTGGCGTCTTGAAATTAGGTTTCTCGATCTTTGACCTGCATATTGGCATAGACAAAGAATTTATGTCAGACTAAAGGGTGGTATGTGATTTGACTGTGATATTATTGTTTAGGTTAACAAGGATTGACTAGTTTTTATAAAAAGTATTATGCTTGGTGTAGTGTCAGAATTTTATGTGTTCAGTAGGTAAGCTGAAGTGTTGGCCATATACATTAATCTTACTTCTCAACTGTCCAGATTTTTGCCTCCTATTTTGGTCTGTTCCTCGTACAATTTGTTTTCTGGCAAATTACCAAGGATTAAAGTCGCTATTTATATTTCAGCTTCAGATTTCATATTCTTCAGAAAATGCTTGCTAACACGCATCCTGTTGTTCTAGCAACTTTCTAAATTTATAAGAGCAGTATTTAAAATCTGTCACTATTTTTGGGCCTTTGACCCCCTCCCCATTATTTTAGGCTTTGTCCAGATTTCTTGTGCTAAGAAGTTGGGAGGTATGACTTTAACACTGCAAAACATTTTAACTTGTTGAAAGATCTTTTGGAGACAAGACTGGGCTGTCTAACTCAAACAGAATCTGCAGCTTTTGAAATTGGCATTGAGTTAATTACACTTGAGAGTTGTTGTTAGCTTGGATAAGTACTTCATGACCGATGTGTTGGCGATTGGGATGGCAGGGGGCTAATTAGTATTTACACTAAAATAGCTGTGATCATTATAGTATCAATATGTTATAGCTGGCAGGAGAATTACTATGGCTAAATATGTACAACATATGACCTCTTAAATTATTGGAAGATCTAAAAGAGATTAGTTTGGGTCCATTTGATGTTTGAAAGGACATCTAGGGTTGTTCTTATTGTGGATAACTTCAGTACTGATACTATAATGACTG
The DNA here is from genome assembly GCF_019279795.1 of Protopterus annectens. Lineage (NCBI taxonomy): Eukaryota > Metazoa > Chordata > Ceratodontiformes > Protopteridae > Protopterus > Protopterus annectens. The sequence goes on from NC_056727.1 coordinate 1,246,347,872, forward strand.
ATATTATTGGACTAGAAATATCCAGTTCAGCATTGCAGCTAGTCATTACTTATTTGTGACTTCCACTTTTATTTATATGTATTTGATACCATATAGTAAAATATGGGGAAGGCCAACATCCCCAGCAGTACTCTATTGTCAAATTCAGCTCGCACATAAATTGCAGTATGTGTGCAACTTGGACAACTACAGTGACAGACTTGAAATTTTAGGTGGAGTGCTGTCAGTCAGAGTTTTGACACTAAAGTTGACAGGAGAGCTACTAATATCTAGGGAATCTGGGAATTTTTAAAAGGCATATTGTGTTGGACTTAGAGAATGCAAGTAATGCAAGTAATAGCTCAAATAAGTGCTTCAGGGTTATAATGGTGCTTTTTTTTAATTCTTCCCCACTCACCTGAGGTGCCATATTTAATGGACTGTTTTGGTGTACTTCTGATATCATAGTTCACCGTATTTGGCATTAGTTAGTTACTGTAGTCTAGTGTTGGACAAAGATCTACAATTCTAGAAGCTGGGTATATGACACAGAATGTGGGACAGAAATCTGCTTACATTTTCTAATTTCTTATAAACCATTTTTAATTATGTGTTTATAATATTGTTACTATGGATCTGTGCTGTTTTATCACATATTCTTGTATTCACAGTATTTAGACTTGTATATATATTTTCTTTGCTCAAAGTTTTTATTTTAAAATACAGTTAAATGAATCCCATAGTATTTGTATATAACATCTTAAATAACTATGTAACACTATTTACATTAGCTTGACTTCTATAGCAGAATTCCATATGTACAATTACTTTATAGATATGACCATCCAGTTATCAGAGTATGTCTGTTCAATTATTGCATAGTGTCAATCAATGATGACTTTTTTCCATGGGTTGTTGAGCAATGGATGGACCCTTTATTTTTTTTATTTTAATTTCCATCAACACTGTGGTCTTCAGTAGGCTGTAAAAGTCTTCCAGGGTCGATAGTGTGTTTGTATTCCATCTTCTAGTTATACACTTCCTTGAGATTACAGGTATTGTCCATAATAAATACATGTTTGACATGTTCAATTGAGGACCTTTGTTCACATTTAACATTATAAGAGCTTTGGATAATATAAATGATTCATTAAATAAAGCTTGTAGAAAGTTATTTATACCATTCCAGAATGGCTTAATTTTAACACAGTCCTAGAAAATATTATTCCAATCTGCTTTGTGAACTTGTTCATACCTCCAACATATTCCATTTGTGGAAGAATTGATTTTAGTGAACTTGTTCATACCTCCAACATATTCCATTTGTGGAAGAATTGATTTTAGTAATTCTATCTGGGGTTTAAAAATGCTCTATGCAAGCATTTCCAATTAAATATTTTCCAGTATTGTGTAAAAGTATATTTTACCGATAATAAGATATTTGATTTGATTTCCTCAGTTAACTGTAATGAGTGTTCTTTTGTTATACATTTCCAATATGATATTTTGGGTGTTTTATATTTTTTATCAATAGTTTGTACAATTTCGAAATACCATTTCCCATGTTATTATCATTATATATGATTTCATATAAGTATTTCATAAGTTTAGGTATTTCTTTAAATGAAGAATTATTAATTCTGCATAAATCTTGCGAATATGTCAGAATGCTTTGTATAATTAGCCAATCTTGTGGAATTGTTTGTTGTTTTTATATGTATATCTAGAACTTTTAGACCTTTGATACATTGAAACCAACAAACAAATCCTTTCTGTTCCCAGGAGTTAATTATTTCTCTATATATTTTATGTGGATAATTCTTTGTAACTATGAATGGTGTTAAAAGGTCAATCCATATTTTTAAATCTATATTTGCATTAATAAGTTTTCTGAATAAATCTATATAATAATTAATCAGATGTGTTTTAGTGGGCTTTGTTATATTGTATTGCAAGCTGATACTAGTTATATACAATGGTATATTGATTTTTATCTAATATCTGGATTTTTTTGTAAATCAAACTCATTTATTGATATTACAGTTAATAATGCTTTCCAATTTGTAGAGTAATTTGGAGTTATCCAGCCTGTAATGGTTTTAGATATTGGTGCCTTTATATATGTTTCAGTTTCAGGAAAGTCCTCCCTGTTTCTATGGTCTAATATGATGTAATAAGGCTATTCTGTTTCTTTTGGGAAATCATAAAAATGTTATTAGGCATGAGTTTATTTGTTTAAGTACATTCCTTTCTGGAAGCAGCTGTATTGCCAGTGCTATATACAGAATCTTGGGTAGTAAAGCCATTTTTATTAATTGTAGTCTATCTTCAAATGTTAATATTTTATTCCATTTTCCCACACAGTGTTGATGATGATTTAGTTTTTTGAGACAAGCTCATTATTATCTTTACATAGCTCTATTTCTAAATATTTTAGAGTAGATTCTTGTTTCCCTATAATGTGATTCCCCTTAGCCTGTAATTCTTTTTTTTATTTAAAAATAAAAATTTTGATTGTGATTTATTGAAATGGAGTCCTGAAGTCCTGTATAATTTCTCAATTAATATATCTAGTTCTTCTAAAGTCTCTTTTGTATTAGGTAATGTTAATATGTCATCAGCAAAGAGCAATACTTTATTATATTGATCATAAACATCTACTCCTCTGATTTTTAAATTATTATTGCATATTGAGTCTGCCAATATGTCAATAGTCAAAGCAAATATAATTGGTGACATGGGGCAGCCTTGTTTAGTACCTCTTGTTGTATGTATAGATTCAAAAGTGAAAGGACCTAGCTTGATATACGCTAAACTGTTTGTATATATTCTTTAGGAGACGAACAAAGGAAGTAGGAAATTCAAATAGTATCAGGATTTTGAATAGATAGTCCCAATTTAAGGAATCAAAGGCTTTCTCTCTATATAAGCCAATTATAAGTGTTTTTTATTTTCTTTATTTACATGCTATATAAGGGTAATTATCCTTTTAATATTATCATGTGTGTATCTATGGTATATAAATCCAGTTTGATCATTATTTATTGTTTTGGATAATGGTATTTTCATTCTATTGGTTAAAATTGTCATAAATATTTTATAGTCATTATTCAATAATGATATAGCTCTTTATGAGGTACAACAATTTGGTATTTTGTTTTCCTTTATGATTTGAGTAATTAAGGAATATTTCCAAGAGGGTGGTATTTATGCTCATTATTGAATTTCTAATATTCTAATAGAGTTTTATGGAAAAGAGTATCATTGAAGGAAAAGTTTATATATTTCCATAATTATTCCATCTATTCCTGGAGCTTTATTATTTTTGCCATCTTTTATTCTGTCAGTAATTTCTTTATAGGATATGGGTGCTTGTAAATCTAGTTTTAATTTTTCTGATTTTTTTATACTAAAAATTTTTGTGTCTAGATTTAATTGGTCAATATGTGTATTCTCTTTTTGAAAGTATTCCATATAGTGTTATCTATAAGCATCAAGAATATCACCTATATCAGAGACATTCTTCCCTTTCTTTTCATGGTAGATGCTTTTGATATTAGCTTTTGATTGTATTCTGACTCTTGTGGATAAATTATGTGACTATTTCGGAGAAGTAGCCAAGGAATTAATTTTTAGTTTTTCTAAAGCTAAACTAGTTTTATGTGTTAGACTTTCATTATATTTTTTGTTTAATTACTCTACTTTTTAATCCCCAAAGAGTTTAGATTTTCTCCAGTTTTTACTGACAAAAATTTAGATTGTAAATCTAATAATTCAGAGTCCCATTCTCTGATTTTATGTTTGTACCAAGTAAGTGTTTTACCAAAAATGTAAGCTTTTAATGAGTCCCATATCATTACTTTATTTCTGTAGTGTAATATCTAAAAAACAAAAAACTAATTCTGATGATAACCAAAGTTTAAAATCTTTAATTTTTGTTATATATGCTGGGACTCTAATATTAGAGATTAATGGTTTGTACCCACTTTGTAGTTTTAGAATCAATGAGTTGTGATCTGAAAAGAGATGAGGAATGATTAAGAAGTTGGTAATTTTTGAATGCTTAAGTTTGAAAGTATCTGTTAAGTGGAATAATTCTAGCCATTTGTTTAAGGCTTTTGAAACAGCAGATGTACGCAGCGGTCTCTTATTTGTAGTTTCAGAAGCATCAACTATACAGTTAAAATCTCCTCCTGTTATTACGTTACCTTTATAATTGAAGATAAAATCTAAGTGTTTGACTGTTCCCATTCCAATGCCAGGGAACCAGTATAGATTAACTAGGGTCCATATTCTGTTATTAAATTTAACTATTACAAATGCCATAAGACCTTCTTTATCTTCATACTTATAAATGATTACTGGGATGATTGCATTCATTTTCCATAAAATTATTACCCCTTTTGTCTTTGTCTTATACGAAGATTTGGCCAGTATTATATATTCCAGGGTTCCATTTATAACTGTCATTTGTTTTGAAATTAGTTTCCTGAAGGAAGACTCCTTGTGCTTTGTTCAGTTTTAAATATTTCAGTAGATTTGATCTCTTACTAGGATTATTTAAGCCATTAGTATTTAGAGATAATAAGGTTAAATCCATCTTGAATTATTTAGAAAGAATATCCTTATTTTTATTGTGACTATTAAACAGTTTTCTCTGATAACAGCAAAGCTTATGTTTAAATATAAACTTTTAAGAGAAATTGTTAGTTCTATTTTCTGTGTGTTTACCAATAAAGTGTTATATTGGTCAGGCTCACTAAGAAAGTTTTTGTATAAAAACAAAATTAAAATAATTATTAACATAATAATTATTAACATAACTAAGATCCACTCTAGCCATGGAATGAAAATCATTCCTAATCTGATGGATAAACCTAGGACAATCAGATTATCACTCGTACCTTTGACAAACCAAAACATCTGAGCTCCACAAACTAAACTATCATATGGAGAGTATTTGTAGTATGAATAAAAAGATTTGTATAATTTGTAACAGATTATACTGTTTTAGTAGATTGTCTATTGTAGATACATTTGGTATTTACATGAAAGGAAGATGACAAGCAAGTCAAACATAATATGGTAAGTTATGTCATATATAAAAACCACACTAAGGAGGTTACACCATAAATAGTCACCTAACATATTCACCAGTATTAATGAAAATCAAATCTTATATGATCCTCTAAGCTATGAGGAATCATACTTACAAAACTTATTACCTAATATGAATTGGTAATAATAAAACTTTATAACTAATATTTATAATACAATGAAGTCAACTGAATGTCAGGGCTTATATTCCATACTTTACTTTTACTTTACTAGCATTTTAATTAATCATTTTGTTACTATCTTGCTTAAAATAACACATTTACATTATGTAAACATTAATGAAAGTTATTGCCTTTCAGGTACCAGTGAACCCCTCCTTTTCCCCACATTCTTCATTTGAGAAATTTTCATATATGGCACTTAGTATGAAATGAATGATATAAGTTAAATCTACAGATTCTCTTGTTGTGTCTAACAATCACTATTGTTTGTGCCCTTCCTGTAGTTGTCTAACAGACAAACCAACTCTATCTCAAGTTTCACTTTTACATTCATTAATTGCCATTCTATGAAAAATACTAAGAATCTTAAATTTAAATAACAACCTTCTAAATTTTATAGTCTGTAGTAATTAGACTGATTATTGTTAATTCAAGACTGTTTGTTCAGAATGTGACAATTGCATTCTGTGGGAATTCCAGAATTTCAGTCTTTTTTTGTTTCCTTTGAACAATTTTACCTGTTTAGTGTCATATATAAAAACATTAGTTCCCTTGGTAACATCTTGTATATTATCCACACAGAAGCAAAGGAATCCAGTGGAACTCACTAAAACCAACTCCGGATACAATGAAAGCCCGTAACCTGTCGACTTTATTAAGTGTTCACTTTAAAATCCACTTTTCATCAAGACACCACTGCTCAACTTCTTCAGATACAAAAAGGTGCACACATTAAAAGCATATCAAAGCAATGTGTCATTTAAATTTAAAACTCCCCTCCCATGTGACTTTAACAGGTATAACCATTGGTTCTACTTGCACGGCTAGTCAATAAATTATTCAGTGGACAGGTATATTGTAATTGAAACATATTGTCACTTAAGATCTAACTATGAATGCATTAAATCTCCAATCTTCCCTATTCTACACATGTACTTGTAATTTAATGAATGTTACTTTACTACGCTAGTTTGTAGTAAATTCTCAAACATATTATCGTTCAATGTGTAGTCGAGTAATATGTCAAAACTCCAGATTTTAAAAAAATCAACAGTATGTCCGATACTCGATGTACATTGTATCAACTGTGTCTACCAACAGTGTTGTCACTCCCAAACTTTGTATAACACATTCACTTTCTAGCAAACAACAGCATAATCACAACAACGTAAGAATGTCAGGAATTAAATATTTTCACATCTTGTCTTCTGATACTATGCCTATGTCATTGAAAGGTTAAAAACCTGCATAATATTTAAAAACTGTGTGTATTAAAACCTAATGTGTTAAAAACTAATAAAAGATTGAATAAAAAAGTAAAGATTATATATATATATATATATATATATATATGTGTGTGTGTGTATGCATGTTTTTTCATTTATTACCTAAAAAGTGAGTTCTACTGGATTCCTTTGCTTCTGTGTGGCTAGCAGTTGGCGTTTTTCTTTAACAGTTGGTTATCCTGTATATTATACATGGTCAAGATGGATTTCAAACACTGAAATTCAAGTTAAAACAATTGACTTGCTGTACACATTTACTTGTATGAGAAATCAACATGCTTCTCCTTGATGTTCAATATTGTGCATGTCTTTATGGCATATTAAAACAGTGATGATGTTATAAGACAAGCCCCTGTTACTAGATCTTGTCACTTAATATATAAATTCATAAAACTAGTTCCTCTTATGTGACAATTGTATGTTATGTATCTGAGACTACTATATTAATATATTTTATAACTATTATGTATGTTTTGGGCTGTTGCTATGTTCTTTCAAAGACCATATGTTTTAATGATTATTCTGGTTACTAGCTCCTTCCAAGCATGATCATACAGTTCATCAAAGTTTAGTGTGTAGAACTCAGAGTTCACATATTTACTTTTTGGAGCAGAAAATACACTTTTAATATATGGTGTTGCGCTTGTATTGGGCATCAGAGCAATTTCAGTAAGTTGAAGAGTGTGTTAAACGAGTGTCTGTATGCAGGCATGTAATTTAGCAACAACCTCTTAAACACAGAGGCTTTCTAAATGCCGAGATTCATCCCGGAGGCTCCTCATAGCCGTTATGCATTGTCGCCATGGTTTTCGTTACCATGGAAACCTAAATAGAGTCTATTCCTGTAAGTATAAATGTGTAATGTATACCAGGGGCATGTAAGACATTCAAAGCAAAAGCTTCACATCACTACAATTATAACTCAATTTTCCCTTATTTTCAGTGAGGGAACAACAAAGAAGAGAAAGAAATGGGGGAAAACAGAAAACTCCCCCAAGATGCTGCAGTGTCTAATAGAGGCCCTACATTCCTGCAACCACTCTATTCTACACCCAGTAAACATGGAAGCATACCATCTGTTCCCGGCTAAACCGATAATCGTAGCATCATCCACTCGCACCCCTCAACCCCAAGCCATTCCAGAAACCTGTCACTCTTCATTTTAACAAGCCAGTAACAAACTTCCAATGCAAAGTATCACCCTTAGCACTTCAGTGATGCGAATGGCAGCATATTATCAGCTGTCTGACACAATAGCATTTTTGTACGCCATATCAGATTAGTTAAAACAGCATGGATAGCTATAATAACTGACGAATTTTGATTTATAGCTATGTTTAGACAGATTATAAAAGAATAACTATACCAAGGTCTTACTATAGCAATAACCCACGCCTGGGTGTGGGTAATGCTGGATTTACCCATGGTTGGTGTGGTTTTGTCCCAAGGGCGAAGCCCGAGGGACCAAACAAAGCCACCCGTGGGTAATTACAGCATTACCCACACCCAGAAGTGGGTTATTGCTATTATACCATGACATTATTTAAGAAAAGAAACTATTACTTTTCTTAAATAATGGCATAGTATAATGCCTGTTTATTGCCCTTCCGCAGATGTCTGGCATCCGCGGCAGTTCTGATGTACTGCGCGCCTGCAGTACATCAGAGCTGTGGGCAAAAAGCAACAGAGAAAACAAGATCTCCGTTGCTTTTTTACTGTTTTGCTATGTTAAATGGGTTTAACATAGCGAGACAGCTTTAAAATAAGCAACGGAGATGTCTGTTGCTTATTTTGAAGCTGTCTCGCCATGTTAAACCCATTTAACATAGTGAACAGTAAAAAGCAACGGAGATCTTGCTTTCTCTGTTGCTTTTTAAAACCTGTCTCACTATGTTAAATGGGTTTAGCATAGCGAGACAGCTTTAAAATAAGCAACGGAGATCTCCGTTGCTTATTTTAAAGCTGTCTCGCTATGTTAAACCCATTTAACATAGCGAGACAGTGTTTTAAAAGTAGAGTTATACTAATGGAAAAAAGTCCGGGCGACCAGACTTTTTTCCATTAGTATAACTCGATTTACAATGTGCACGCTGGCCAATCAGCGTGCACGTTTTGGGGGGGGGGTCATGGTATAATAACCAATATCTCACAAAGAAGACATAAATGACATGTCTAAAAATGTAGTTTGAGTGTCATTAAAACATTGCGATATGTATTATAACAACTAACAGGTACTACTTTTATAAAATATTAATTTGGTACATTTAAATCATGACACAAATGAAAAGTACCTCATTAAACCAATTAATTAAGTAATTAGATTATTGAAAAATAAAAATCACTGAACCAACGAACAAGGTAAATATTCATTGAGTTCAATAAAGACTCCATGTTTATATTATGTGTTGCTTTGTTTAGATTAAGTAGTACATTATTCCTATTTCACTTATATAGAAAATAACCCATCTTGACCTACCTGCGCTTGTGTAGAATTGTTGAATTCTTCAATCCTTCTGAATAAAACATTACTGTTTCGCAATTGTTTAAGAAACTTTGTTTTAAGAATTCATACTTAGGATACATGCTTATTTTAAGTAATTACTGATAATAGTTTACATCGTTACTGTGGTGGTGGTGCTGCGGTAGCGTTGTCGCCTTAGTTAGACGTTGCCCATTCGATTTTCAGTTAAAGTGTCTTCTGTGTAGCGACATGCGTGAATGGGCGTTCCTTCATTGAAGGTTGTGCGTTAGGCCCGGCAAGCCAGTACGTAAAAATCTACTGCCAGTCATTAGCGGACCGGAGTTCCGCTGTGGCGACCCCTAACCGGGAAAAGCTGAAAGACGCACTGATAATAGTTTACATCAGTTGATACTTTGAGAGAAGTAGTTGTAAGAGTTATTTTTTTTTATACAGCTATCTTGGAATCATTCTTTTGTTTCTTCTTTTTAGCATCAGTCCAAGGATTTGTTTCTTTTACTCTTTTAAGAGTTGGGGACACCCATTCCATTTCTTCTTGGATAGTAATTACATTGTTATTTTTAATGAATAAAGAAGCTTCTTCACATCATTAAAGGTTCTCATCTCATTGGCAAAGAGGATTTTTATCTTGGCTGGAAAGGCAAGCTGTGCCTTAATGTTTTGTTTTAGTAGTTTTATTATTGGCCAGACCTTCTTCCTTTGTTCTATTATTCTGGTAGAATAATCATTATTATACAATTCCTCCCCTAAAACGTGCACGCTGATTGGCCAGCCCAACCAGCGTGCCCGTTGTAAATCCCTCAATATACTAACGGAAAAAGGTCCGGTCGCCTGGACTTTTTCCGTTAGTATAAAACACTGTCTCGCTATGTTAAAAGAGTTTAACATAGCGACACAGGTTTAAAAAGCAACGGAGATCTCCGCTGCTTTTTAAAGCTGCCTCGCTATGTTAAACTCCTTTAACATAGCGACACAGTGTGTAAAGCAATGGAGATCTTGCGATCTCCGTTGCCTTTTAAAGTTGTTCGCTATATTAAATGGGTTTAACATAGCGAGACAGCTTTAAAATAAGCAACGGAGATATCCGTTGCTTATTTTAAAGTCGTCTCGCTATGTTAAACCCATTTAACATAGCGAGACAGTTTTTTTTTAAAAAAAAGCAATGGAGATCAAGATCTCCGTTACTATTCATATGTTAAATGGGTTTAACATAGCGAGACAGCTTTACAATAAGCAACGGAGATCTCCGCTGCTTATTTTAAAGCTGTCTCGGCATGTTGAACAAATTTAACATAGCGAAACAGTAAAAAGCAATGGAGATCTTGCATTCTCCGTTGCTTTTGCCCACAACTCTGATGTACTGCGTAGGCATGCGCAGTACATCAGAACTGCCGCAGAATACCAGACAGCTGCGGAAGGGCAGTAAAGAGGCATTATACAATGCCATTATTTAAGAAAACTAATTATTTCTTTTCTTAAATGATGTCATTATAATAATAACTCACTTCTGGTGTAATGCTGGATTTACCCATGGTTGGCTTTGTTTGGTCCCTCGGGACCAAACCATGCCAACCGTGGGTAAATCCAGCATTACCCACACCCAGGCGTGGGTTATTGCTATATCAAACCTTGTCGGGCTTTGATTGTATTTTAAGGGTGATATTCTCCAAACAGATTTTAAGATTAGCTCCTTGTCCAGAAATGAAAGAAATTTTATGACTATTGACCTAGATGGAGTATTTGTTGAATTAGAAACAGGATTCCTCAGTGCTCTGCGCGCCCTTTCAATTCCATAGGATAAACCTTCTTTCAAGTCTAAAAAGTCAGGAATCCAAGTTGATAAAAATGAAATAATGTCTTCACCCTCAGTGTTTTCAGGCAGTCCAAAGATCCTTATGTTATTTCTCCTTTCCCTGTTTTCTAAATCATCTACTTTAAGTAGCCAGGCATTTTGTTTAAGCAGATATTCTTTTTGTGTTTCTTCTTCTTTGAGTCTCCCCTCAATGTCATTTAGAGAAGTCTCTGTTTATTATTGTTTGATGTTGTAAAATTTTCTTGAGAGTATCAGTCTGTTGTTGAGAGTTTAATTTGAGGTTTTCTAAATAATTTTTAAAGCCATACATTTTCAGGGATAGTTCCTGTAAGGTAGTTGTCATCAATTGTAGTTACCTCTTCAAAGCAGCATCCTGATGAGAATTCCTTGTTGTTCATTTTCAGTAACTCAGAATGTCTCCAAGTTTCTTGACAGGAAAATTTTTATATAACTCCACCAAATTTAATATTTATGTAGTTTAGTTGTTTATCTATAGATATTTGATCTTTTTTCCTTAAAAAATAATAACATTTTCCTATATTTTACTAGTTTATGGAGCTCTAAAATGTCAATGCTCTCAGTTGGCCATCCAGGCTCTGCCCCCAGATTTGTATATTCTGTCAGTTCTGCTGGTATACAGGAAAAAGACTTGACATCGGCCCAGGCAACCCAAGTTTGAGTAGTGGCTCAGGCACCTGTTGGAGATGGCAGGGGGAGAGGGAAAAGTGATGCGGCATTGCTGGCTTATCTCTTTTAATGGTGATAATGTGGGGAGAGGGGCACATACCAGAGTACACTGTCCCACAGCAGAGTCCTCAGTAGAGAACGGAGATCGCATGGGAGTGCTTACTTCAGGGTGGGGGAGGCAAGGCAGTCTTGAGGGCTACATCACTCACAGAAGAGAGTTACAGCACGGATGGATACCTATTGCCTGCTGATCCCTGGGTGTGTTACTGATCATGCACCATGGAGTTAGGCCCAGAAAGAAAAACTAATATGATAGGCCTTCTTGGTTCTGCCTCCCCCTGGTGTAAAGGGAACAAATGGATCAGTTGGCTGAGAGAGGGAGGGACTGATTGGTGGAAGGTAGTGGTGACGAAAAGGTCAAAATTAATTATATTCTAAGTAGCAGAGGACATCATTTTAGGCTGAATGTATATTATGTTACGGTAGATCAGCAGTAATACTAAGATTGTATATTTAACAGCAATGTCTGTTTTTGCTTCTGGTTTATAGTGCAAAAGTGTTGTATTCAGACACAGTTTTATTGCATATGCTAGGATTTGGAAGGTTTATGACTTGAATAACATGGATTAGCAATAGTTCTGAAAATGAATTGTAGGCTGTAAGTAATTTCAAAATAGGGTTGCCACCCCTCCGTTTTTTTTCCGGACTATCCAGAAATCAAACTGATTCTCCGGTAGTCCAGAAAACACTGTACAAACTCTGATATCCTGTCTCAAAAAGGAAACAGACTATTAGAGTTTGTAAATCGGCTGATTTACTAAGCTTTTTTTTACAGAAAAGCACAGTAAATCAGCCAAAAGCACACTACAGGAATGGAAAAAGAGGGCGTTCCCCGCTGGGTGATGTCATGACATCACAAAATGGGTGGAATGTGGGTGGGAGAGGGGTGGGCTGGGCAGGGTTACTGGTGATGCAAGGGATGTGGCTTTAATCCGGTTTTAGCCATGACGAAAGGTGGCAACCCTATTTCAAAATGTGGTATAATTTGAGTTTATATTTTTTGTTAGACTTTTCAGTTTGTTTAATTCATAATTAACTTAAGTTCATCTAATTTTAGAAGTCTTATTGAAGTCTCTGTATAATTAAAAGGCTGAGCTACCTAAAAACACAGGTTTGAATGCCAAGCTCTTCAGAGTTTCCTGCTGCAGAAGAGGGTGTGGTCTTTCGAGGATCGACGATCTGCTTACACTGTTGCATTGCTGGGCAGATAAGTTCTCTTTGAAGAAAAACCTTCCACAATTTAAATTTATTTGAATGCATTTTCCTGGTTCGGAAAGTTCTTTTTCATCTAGGAGTTTGTGTTAACAGAGTGTCATGAGACTTAATTGTACTTTTAAATGGGAGCACACTTTTTCATGTCAGTTTAAAAGTAGCTAAAAACATTTTTCTGTGTAGAAATTGTATTTTACTTTTGGGGACTGTCAAGTGTATTAAAGTGCTTTTTACTGTGTTTTTGTGGGGGAAAAGTTGACTTTTAACAACGTTAAATTGATGCTGCCTTATGCTGTTTGTTTTCCACAGGAAAGAGGCACCATTTTCAGCTTGACCATGGAACAAGCTACTGGTTCAACAGTCCATCCTTCTTCCAGCCACAAAAAGAAAAAAAAAATAAGCAAACAGTCTTTGACATCACAGCAGGCTAGCAATTTGCTTCAGCCACAGGTGGATGACTGCTGTGGCCAAAGCCGGTTCCTCAGACCATTCATCTTTTACCCCAGATCCCTCCATTGTAGCACCTACAGCCTGTATGGACTGGGGGTTAGCCACGTACTCTGCGGCTATTGGGGTCCTTGCAGTGAGTGACAGTGACACTCTTTTATTGGTCCTGGGAGAGGGAAGAGGGAGGGAGGTATTTAATGTTTAGTCAGAATGTTGTGCCCACTTTATTCACTCTGTTGGC
>NC_056727.1:1246361854-1246419354 GCF_019279795.1 Protopterus annectens
TATATATATATATATATATATATATATATATATATGACATTTACACAAATACACACACACACATATATATATATATATATATATATATACACATATAAATACACATACATATACATATATATATATATATATATATATACACATATATACATATAAATACACATAGATATATAAATACATACATATATAAATGCCAATGACTCTCAATATAAAGCAAAAAAAGGGGAAATAACAACCCTACCTGGTTGCTCTGTTTTAACACAACTTGTCAGAAAGGAACCAAAGGTTGCAAACTGGCTAATGGACAGAACCCACAGGGTTAGAGTTGCTGGAGCCATGTCAGACTCCAAGCCGGTTACAAGTGGTGTCCCACAGGGCTCAGTCCTTGGCCCCCTACTGTTCGGCATCTACTTCTTAGAAGTGCAGGCAAACATAGGAGGACTATGGCTGACAAAGTTTGCGGATGACTGCAAACTGGGTGCCATAGTGGATAGTACATCGGACACAGACATCCTTCAGAGGGGTCTCACGGAAACTGATAGCTGGTGCCAGAGCCATGGCCTGAAGTTAAACGCAAAAAAGTGTATAGTCATACCCTTCAGGAAAAACAAGGTAACCCCAAGCTACCATAGAGATGGCAACCCACTAAGCACAGAAGAGGTTATCAGGGACCTGGGTACCCAGGTTGACATTGGCCTCTCATTTGACACTCACGTTGCTAAAGTGGTTCGAAAGACCTTCTACATTGCCCATCTGATCATGAAGGGATTCACATCCAGATCAAGTGAGGTCATTGTTCCCCTGTACTCTTCACTTATCAGACCAATGATAGAGTACAATGCCCCGTTCGGGATGCATCTCACCCGACACCTGCAGCAATTGGAGAGACCCCAAAAGTTCCTCACCAAAAGGATAAAGGGACTCCAAAACCTGTCATATACTGCCAGACTGAAGAAACTCCAACTCTATTCAGTTGCATACCGTCTGCTCAGAGGTGACCTGTGCCTGACATACAAGGCCATGACCAACCCGGAATTAATGGACATGCTCCACCTCAAAAAATCCAAAGCCACCAGAACCACTAGAGCAAGTGACTTAAACCTTAGCACGGATATAAATAGGACGTGCTGGAGGGATAGATTTATCACGCAGAGACTCCCCATGCTGTGGAATAAAATCCCGGTCCATGTGAGGCAGAGCACCTCGCTGGCTCTGTTCAAGAGAAATCTTGACTGGTGGATGGGAGATCGTAGGTTTACCCCGGGAATCATCTCGGTGTCACTGCTGGACAGAGGCACAACAAACTAATGGGCACATTATTTCTAACATAAGGGGTGGCGTAAGCCACATAACTTTGGGCTAGGTTTATAAATGCCTTACGGCAGATAGCCTAGTATAAACCTATGAACCCTCCTACTTTAATTTTTGCTTCTGATCCGTCATACATCCTCCTAATTAATCTTAGCAAATGCTTCCATTCCCTACTCCAAATCCCAGCTTACTCTATCAAATGCTTTGTCTGCATCAAACAAACCAGCAAAAGCAGTACTTTTGTACTACTTCCCTCTTAATCATCACTGTTCTATAGATGTTGTCAAATGTTTACTTACGCTCAAAACACAAACACTGATCCATACCCAACAATTTTAGACAGAGGTGGAAGAGGGTAGCTTAGCAGTTTTGTCTGTAGCCACAGCAATGACTGAAGAATCTGCAGAGGGTGCTACATACAGGAATTTAGCATCCTTCATGGACTGCTGGGCATTTGGATGCCGGAGGTTGTAACTCAGGGTTTTTGGAGGCTGTCAAGAATGCATCCAAGAAGGCAGGTTGCACTGGAGGTATAGCAGACTGGTTGGGAGACTCCATTTGCAGGAGGTCATCATACCTCTTCAGGGTTTCTGTGAGCTGACTGCTGTCCCACTTTAATTATTTCATCTGAGCAATTGTTTCCCCGACGGTGAAATCTTCTCCTTGGGAATCAGTGCATTTGGACGACTCCTTTGTGAAAGCATACCCCAAAGGGGGAAGCAATTTGTGAAGTGTAGGCGAGGGATTCATCCCCTAATGAATCTTCTTCGGAGGAGACATCCGGAGCAAGTTTACCTTTGGGGGTAGATGCCATAGGGTTCTGAGCCGAAGTAGGGGCCCAGCATAGGGCTAAGGTGGTGTTCAAAAGGCCTTGGGTGAAGGTATGCCAGTCAGGAAGTTGTTGGGATGCCACGGGCATCAAAGGAGCAAGATGTTTGGTTTTGCTTCTTTTTATGGGACTCCGATGTCGAGGTATTTGAGATCCAGTGAAGAGTGGGAGTGAAAATCCAGACAGCACTCCACATTATCAGATGCAATGTCCTTGCCAACTACTATTTATGAGACTCCACGTGGACCCTCTGATATGATGAGCCTAGGTTCCCTGATGACAGATACGGACACCTGCGATTCCATCTGGGATGTGCCCTCGGCTTCTTTACCTGCTTCCACCTGGGTACCTACTAAAGGAATGTCCAAGGATTCTGGCTTTGACTCTGGGCATTCACCGGCCTCAAGAGGTGTGGCTGTAAGAGAGGGCACAGCAGTCACTTCGGGCCTAGACTTTTTGATTGGTGGCTCATCCAAGGGGCATGACATTGGATCCATCGCTTTAGCCAAATGCTTCAGAGGTTGGTTCTCTAAATAAAGTTTTAAGGCACCTAATGACTCCTGAGGATAGTGCGATTGTGTTCCTGGCCTAAGCAAAACAGGCAGAGTTCATGCGAATCTTTACGTGGAATTTGCCTTCCACACTTACACTTACTCTTTCTACCTGACATGAAACCCAATAGCAGCAGCAAAGGATAATCAAAAATGCCTACGGGGTACTTATCAAGTCAGATAAGATGGATGTCAAACAGGATCACTTTTTCAAAGGAGCGACGACCAGAGCTGACAGTCACACAGGCGGCAGAAAAGTCCTGAGGAGGGAGCACGCTGACGTCAGTTTTGTACTAAATTTCTGTTTATGGCCAACATCCACAGAGAGAAATGTGGGCCGTCACATGCACCCTAGAGGTAGCATCTATCTTTTGTAAAATGGCCGGACATGCGTCAGTCGACCAGGGCCAGACTCCCCTGGTGTTACGAATACACCAGCATATGAACAGAAGAAATAAGGTTTCTCAATCTCAGGAATATACTTCACTTCTAAACAATTCATGGGCAAATTACCATGGAAAGAGAAATTTGTTAGTGGCTACATTTGTACTTTTTCTCACGTGAAAGATGAAATGCCTTTTCTAACACTATGCAACATTTGGTTCTTGCATACAACCTTCCCTCATATGGAACATGCTTCCCCATTCACGTTAAGCTGAGTTTATTATCCAGTTTAAGTGCAACACAGACCAGTGTATGAGAAATAGGAAATTTACACCAGGCCTGGCACCAGACTTGCCAGATTTCTAAATGGCCAGGTAGGGAACAAAAAAGGTCTAAAGGTCTGGTCTTTCATGCGGAACTGCCTGCTGTTCTGCATTAAACATAAGTGGCTCCGCTTTGCGATTTATGATTTGCCTGTATGCTAGCATGCAAGCCAATCAAAAATCACAAAGCGGAGGCTGTTTCGCCAGGAGTTAAACAGGAAGTGCAGGACTCTGGATTGGGCTGCAGATCCTGGGACAGTCCCTCTCAAACAGGAAAGTCTGGCAACCCTGCCTGTCACCCATGTCCGTTACGGACAGAGGTAGCTTATAAATGTCTGTCCCTCAATGTCCTATTTGGATACATGACATCATTATTCTTTTGAGGAAAGCTGTCTAGGCTTAGAAAGCTCCCCAGGTCATTGGCTTAGTAAAGCAAAATATTGGACTGCACTCTTGCTTTGGTGTTTGCATTCAGAGTGTGGTGTACTTTACAAAAAAAGACCACATGTTCTACATGGAGAACTAAGACATTGGCATAAGGTATCAACCTTTTAACGATAACCTCACACTACACACAAAGTACATGAAAAAGACAGGACTAAAAGGATGGTCTAAAAAAAGATCCAGGTTTGAATTTAGAATGCAGTTCCAGATAGATGGCTGACTACATACAATTTTAACTCTCAAGTCCAGCTTAAAATACAGGATACCGAGGTTTTTCATTTCAGTTTTACCTTGCTGCCATCACCAATGATCAACAGAATTTCAACCCCCTGAATGAGGGAAGTTAACCACAAAACAAAAGCCTGGAGGCTGTGAAGGTACTGAAATTTACAAATGTCTAAGGTTCTGGCCATAATCTAGTCTCTACTTATTTTCTCTCTACTGTATAGCTCTGGCCTTACTCCCAGATACCCATTTGTCAACTTCAACTGCACCAGATATAGGTCTTGTAGCAAAACCCATAATTTTGGATGTCACACCAACTGGGAGCTTTGTTGTAAATGTTGATTAAACAGTGTGTGTTTGTTTGTAGGCAGCTTCGTGTGTTGGCATTTCTATGTACAGACATGAACTATGGGCACAAAGACTTCAATGACACTATGGCAACAAAATAAAACAGCTAAGACCACAAGCACTACTGCTGAAAAACACAGTGGTCACTGTTAAAGAATGCTGTAATCTCTTGCTTACACAAACTTCTTTAGCTGAAACCAAGTACAAAAAGCAGACAACCCATACAGCTAAACAAGCATAATCCAAATACTGAGTTAGAAAACTTGAACAGCCCTTGCAACTTGTGCAGTGGCCCTTCAACTGTGGCTACAAATAAACTACATACTTAATTTAAATACACTATTCTTCATGTATACTCACCAAAACAGTAAAATGCATTTTATATTTTATCATAAATCTGAGCCTGAAGAAGTCATTAGAACACTTCACAGTAAAACACAACAAATGTCAGCAATCCAAATTCACAATGAAACCATAAACTTCTGTACAACCACTGTTAACATATCCATTCATTCTTAATGGGAATGTGCCCCCACACACACACACACACACCAACACTATACATCGAACGTGCAAAAAGATAACTACAGCTCATTCTTTTGCTGGGAGCAAGGCTCCTGACATCCTTACAGTGGACAATGTCTACCCCACTAAATACCTCTCTTACTTATTTAATGTAATGTGGGGCAGGAATGAAGTGGGTTTGGTAACCATTTGAAATGCAAGGATTCGCTATAGAGGGTCTCATAATACACATGCTGAACGGCTGAAAAAAGTTCAGAGATGGCTATTTCTTGGAATATTCCCTTTTCACAGAGGCATGGTGATCCAAGTTGGGGTCTGAGGACTTGCCCCCGCTGCAAAAAAAAGTTTAACGTAGAAGAGTGATACTCAAGATTCGCTCTTCTGCATTTTTGTTCTTTCTTTCTAGCATGATTTCAATAGGGAGCTAGTGGGTTTTCGAATCTCAGGCACCCACAAACAAGCCTCGACATTTCAGCAACATAAAAACATTATTCTAAACCATGTAGTATAACAATGTACTCCACAAATCCACTTCAGCAGTTCACATATCAGTCACTGAGAACAAGCCATTACAGACACAGACGCACATCTTTTAAAATCACTACACTGCTAATGGCAGACCTGCACGAATCCTAAGGCTGAAGACTACACTGCCTTATGGTCGTTCAAAGTTAAACATTTATCATAGAAAAACATTCTCTTCAACACTAGTTAACTTGGCAGTCAATGCAAATATAACCTAGCCTGAAACAGTGCGTGTAAGGGAGATTTTGGAAAAGTTTCAATAATGGACAGTGTCATTCAAGATGTTAATTTTTTTCTTTGCCAAGGATTCTGATTCCGTTAAACACAGCTGATTAAGTACAGTACTGGTTAACTCTATTCAAACTGGTTACGTACAATACTGAAGTGCCAAAGTGGAAGCTTAAGGTAAAGCTAGTTTTGGTCTATGTTGCAAAATAGAAAGAAGAATGTCAGAGTCCATTACTTGGCCCCATTTACTTCATCAGTGAAAAATACTACAAAATTGCTTTGCTGACACTATAAAGTTAGGGGCAGGTGTACACAACTGTTTAGTCATTTAGGGGAATCTGTCTCTTGTGACCCTCAAGGACTTAGCACATTAGGCCTGTCTATTGCACCTTTTACTGAGCAAACTAGGTTAATAAGTGTCAGTGGCACAACAGGTAGCATACTCGAATTTTGGTGCAAAAGGCCGTGGGTTTTACTCCCACATCAGGTACATCAACTGTTGACAATGCAGTGTAACAGGGACGCTGCACTACTGAGTGTGTCATCCTTCAGATGAGATCTTAAACTGAAGTCCCACCTGCTTCAGTTGATGGTAGCTAAACTGGATGCAAGATCCACCACCACCTACTAAAAAGAGAAGGGGAAATTTCCCGATGCCGTGACTAAATTACTCCTACAAGTATAACTACCACTTCAGGTCTCCCCTGAAAAGAAGCTACTAGTCTAGTGGTACAAGCCTGGTCAACAAAGGATAAATGAAATACATTTTATTAAGTAATTCCACAACCGCTTGCTGACCATCAATTACCTCCTGGACACCTGGCCCATTCACTCCCTTTAGAGGCTGAGAGCATTCCAAAAGGGGTAGTCTTAAACAGCCATCATGGCATTTCTTTCTTTTAGGCCTGAGCACATGAAGCACACTGAGCAATATGTTCCAGAGTAATATGGTATGCAACAGTGTGTGCGTGTGTGTATGTTACTCACTTTTATAAGTGAAATAGCCCCTCAAGAAAACCTTCCTCCCTCCTGCTATGCAGCCAGTGTGCCACTGTGATCTCTGACCTCTACCTGGTGCTCTAATATGGGACCACTTACAAGTATTTGCACCCCCCCCCCAAAAAAAAAATCTGGCAAGTCAGCAGTGCTGCACTACTCAGCTCTTCCCCCTATCTACTCAATGATTAAATAATTTTGCAGTTCATGGAATTCTAAAAAGCCTTCTCCAGCACCACAGTTCAAAGAATCGATTCGCCGACATACACCCTTACAAGTTCAACTCTTGCAGCCATATGCTATAACCAGGAAAACTACAGCTTGAACTAAAAGGATCTTTATTGATGTATGATGTCTTACTCTGATATCTTGTCTGGATTTACCACAGCCTTCTTCCCAAGAAGCAGGTATCACTTGCAAAGCCCTTCAGGCCTTGGAAAAATATTATCAAACAAACCTCCACTTCTTCATCTACTAAGAACAAACTAACTTGACAGGGCTAGATTAAATAAGCTTTTTTTTTTTGATACTGCGCAGACAAGCCAGCTTTTGCTCTTTCTACTTCACCTTCTTCAAGGGGCTCTTCAACCTGTCATTACCTGAATGGTATCATCTGTATGTCAAATGTTAACATTTTTATACCCATTTTGATTCTAATATTTGATTCAGCTTGCCCGGTATTTCACATAACATATATTCACCATATTTAAGGGTGACAATACACAGCCATGTCACACTTTTCCAATTCTGAACCAATCAGGCGCCCCACAATCGTTTCTAACAACCGCTTCCCAGTAAGCATACAAATTCCACAAGAAAAGATTGTGACCCAAGGTATACAACTTATCATGCTATGGTCCACAGAGTCAAAAACTATAAGAAAGCTGAAGCATGTTATTTTTCCTCAACTCCCTTGCTTTCTTTATTGTACGTCTGATTTTAACTATATGATCTTGTGTGCCTCTGCATTTTCTAAAATCACCATATACAAACAAAACACAGAAGATCATAACAGAAAGTAGACTGTACTAGGCACCCAGGTATTCTGGAATAAGTTAAACTAATTAAGGGCAAATGCTTCTCAATCAGCAATCATACTGTCCAGGATGGATCATGTTAATTGTTTGTGTCTTTCGGCTTTTCCTGGGTTAGGGGTCGCCACAGCGGAACTCCAGTCCTCTAATGTTTGGTAGTGGATTTTTACATACCGGGTTACCAGCCCTGACGCACAAAGTACAGTTTTGTACCTACCATAAATGTAGATGTCCGAGAGGTATGCATCTGCAGTCCTAACAAATGGGTTGTCCTGCCTCAGGCAGCCCTTCGGTCGGCCGGATTCCAAAGTCTGGGTCTGGCCTCGGCTGATGTCGCACTTCACCCGACGTCATAGCTGCTGTCAATTGGGTATAAAGGCATCAGCCGACGCCATTTTCCTCAGTGTTTCTTGCCCCAGATGCCAGGTGCCCTCTAGGAAGGCTAAATTTGGATAAATGCAAATGTTTCCAAACAGTAGAGAGCAAACAAAAATAAACATGTATGTACATATATACAAACAAATACACCATAATAGATTCCCCCAGCTAGCTACAAGATGGGCAAATACCCTAGGAGTACCACAGAGGGGAAGGAGGGTGGGTAATCCTGACTGCAGATGCATACCTCTCTGACATCTACATTTATGGTAGGTACAAAACTGTACTATGTCCTTCAAGGATGCATCTGCAGTCCTAACAAATGGGTAGAATACCATAGCCAAACTGGGGGAGGAGGCACTAAGAAGATTATGGTGTAGTTAAGATCCCTTGCAAAACAGCAGTGGCAAAACCTGCTCGGGATCTGGAGTATAAAGGCAGATTATAATGCTTGGCAAATGTATGCACGGAGCTCCAAGTAGCAGCCTCTAAAATGTCTTTGGTAGCCACTCCTCGTAAGAAAGCTGTAGAAGTGGCTGTAGCCCTTGTGGAGTGAGGTCTGATGTTTTCTGGAGTTGTCTTCCCATGAAAGGAGTAACAAAATCTAATGCAATTTCCTATCCATGTTGAGATTGTCTGTTTTGAAATTGCTTTTCCTTCCTTTCCTGCTGCATATGCTACCAGAAGCTGGTCAGTTTTTCTATTGTTCTTGGTTCTGTCCAGGTAGTAGCGCAATTGCCTGTGTACATCCAAGGTGTGCAGTAGTCTTTCCCCCCTGTTCTGTGGGTTGGGGAAGAATGTTGGTAGGTGGATTGCTTGGTTCAATGATACCCTGGAGACCACCTTTGGCATAAAAGTAGGGTTAGTTCTCAAGGACACTCTATCCTGATGGAAGATAAGGAAGGGCTGTACTGCCATTAATGCCTGTAATTCAGAAACCCTTCTTGCTGAAGTGATTGCAAGCAGGAAAGCAGTTTTCCAAGATAAGAACTGTAAGTCTGCTGTTGCTGCTGGTTCAAAAGGGGGAAGTGTTAACTTTTCTAGCACAAAGTTCAGGTCCCATGTAGGCAGAGGTGGCTTCCTTGGAGGCTTTACATTTTTAATTCCTCTCAAACTGCCTGAGTAGAGGATGAGAGAAGACTGGAGGATCCATGTTGTATTCTGCTGAAATTGCTGATGCATGAATCTTGATGGAGGAGTAAGACACGCCATTGTGGAAGAGTTCTGCTAAATATTCCAGGATGTTAGCTATGTTTGCCAATGATACATTTTCTCCTTTTGCTGCACTCCAAATGAGGTATCTTTTCCATTTTGCTGAATAAGTCTTCCTTGTGGAGGGTCTGCGAGCCTCCAGGATAATGTCTTTAACCCTCTGAGATAAATCTGGGTTATTTTGTTTTATGTAAGATTCCAAGCAGCTAGTTGTAGTGTTTTCAAGTTTGGATGCAGGATCTTGAAGTTGTTCTGTGTTAGCAGCAGAGGAACTAGAGGTAGAGGCCATGCGTGCCCGAGACATACTTCTCAGAAGCGGGTACCAATGCTGCCTCGGCCAGTCTGGAGCTATCAGTATGATCCTTGGGTGATCTTCTTTGATCTTCAGTAGCACTTTGTGCATCAAAGGAAGAGGTGGGAATGCATATGCTGTTAGGTTTTCCCAACTGAAGGATAGGGAGTCCACCTTCCAAGCAAGTGGGTGGTATGTCCTTGTGCAGAATTTTCTCAATTGGTGGTTGTGCGGGGATGCGAACAGGTCTGTTTCTGGTAGCCCCCATTTCTTTGTAATGGATTTGAAGATGTCCGGATGCAGCATCCATTCGTGGGTATCCGTGGTAGTTCTGCTTAAGGTGTCTGCTAGTATATTTTCTTTTCCTGGCACAAATATGGCCTGGAGCTGAATGTTGAGGTTCAGGGCCACATTCCACAGGTCCATTGCCATCCGGCATAGAGGATATGAATGTGTGCCTCCCTGCTTGTTGATATACCACATAACTGTGGTGTTGTCTGTCCTTATCAGCAAATGACCTTGTTGAAGAAACGGTCTGAATGTCTGAATTGCCTGTTTCACTACCAGCATCTCTTTTTGATTTATGTGTAGGTTCAGCTGGTCCTGTGTCCATAGGCCTTGTATACACTTGTCTGCCATGTGTGCCCCCCAACCGAGGTCTGAGGCGTCCGTGGTGATAGTCTGGCTTGGGTGAGGGCTGTGGAAAGGCAGTCCGTTGTTCAACTGACAGGCCTGAGCCCACCACAGGAATTCTTGCTTCAGGCATGGAATTATTGGAATTTGGGTTTCTAGGCTGTGCTTGTGCTGAGACCATAAATTCCTTAGGTACCATTGCAACTTCCTCACATGTAGTCTGGCATGTGGGATCAATATTATGCAGGATGCCATGTAACCCAGGGCTTGCAGGACTTTCCTTGCTGTAAGCTGGTTCTGCGTTAATGCCTTGGAATAGAGTGGTAGTAGTTTTTGCTTTTCTGCTGTGAGAAATGCCATTTGATTTGATGTGTCCAGTTCTGAACCCAAGAATGTAATCCTTTGGGATGGTACCAGCCTTGACTTTTTTATGTTGACTGTGTATCCCAAGGCCTGCAATAGGTGAATAACCTTTTCCAAATCTTTTGTTAATTTGATCTTGTTGTCCGCTTGTATCAGGCAGTCGTCCAGGTATGGATAAATTTGAATTCCCTGAAGCCTGCAATGAGCAATTACTGATGCCAGGCATTTCGTGAATACTCTGGGCGCAGTAGATAAGCCAAAGGGCAATGCTGAGAATTGATAATGCTCTGATCCTGCAAGAAATCTGAGGTATCTTCTGCAATCTGGTCGAATAGGGACGTGCAGGTATGCCTCCTTGAGATCTAGAGTCACCAGCCAAGACTCCTTGCCCAGCATGGGAAGAAGTTGCTGTAGGGTCAGCATTTTGCATTTTGAAACAATGAGATATGTGTTGAGAGCGGACAGGTCGAGAATAGGCCTCCATTGGTTTTCTTTTCTTGGCACCAGGAAAAGTCTGGAATAAAATCCCTGTCCTTGTTCCATAGCCGGTACCTTTTCTATAGCTCTCATCCTTAGTAAGTGGTTGATTTGTCCTAGAGCATTTGTCTTTTGGTTTGGTGGTAGGTTTGGCATTCCTCTCTTCCTTGGTAGAGTATGGAAGTGAAACCTGTAACCTTTGTCTATTGTCTGTAAAATCCATTTGTCTCCTGTAATGTAATGCCAGTTTACTGAAAATAAGGCTAGCTTTCCGCCTAAGGGTGCTTCCAGTTGTTCCCTGGTAGGCGGTATCAGAGCCAAGTCACTGTGACTGTCCTGTGGAAGTGGTAGTAGCTGGATCTGTGGCAGTACTTCTCTGGTTGTTAGGCTGCCACTGACGTCCCCTGTAGGCACCTCTGGATTGACCTCTGCCTCTTGAGCGCCTATTTCTGCCTCTGTGCTCTGGTGGTGTCTGGAAAGGACCAATTCTTCGAAGGCCAATTTCTACTAAACCTAGGAGGCTGGACCTGTAAGAAATCCTTGACTGTTTGGACAGATTTTGCTTTTTCCTCCACCTTCTTTAACACTTGCTGTGCAGGGGAGCCAAACAAACTGAGTTTCTCCATGGGAGCATCTAGGAGCTTTGACTTTACATGGTCTGGTAAGGATTGCTCTTTTAACCATGCATGCCTTCTGATCACTGTACCAGTCATAGCTGATCTAAAGGAAGCCTCCAGTGCATCATAGCCGCATTTTAAGGAATGATTACTGACCTGCTGAGTGTTATGTACCAAATCCTGAAGGGACTTACGGTCTATAGGTTCAGGAGAGGATAGTTTTTATTTAGCTGATCTAACAAAATTCCTGATACTGAATCATGTGGAATTGACAGTTTAAAGCCCTAGCCGAAAGAGTAGCAGAAGTATAAACTTTTTTACCCCATCTCTCTAAAGCTCTACATTCTCTTTCAGAGGGGAGGGGGTTTTTGGCAGTTGCTACAGCTTTGGGGCCTTGAGAAATAGTTTCAGGATCTGCAATAGGAGCCTTATACAGGTGATAATGTGTGTCCGGGACCCTGTAGTATCTGTCGGGCTTAGCAGGGGCCGGGGGAAGAGAGTCAGGGGCAGTACAAGCATCACTGAATGCATCATCCACAACGGTTAGTACTGGAGGAATGGCTAAAGGCCTATGCTGTGGCAAATGTAAAAAGGTCCTTAGCCGTTTCCTAGAATCTGAAAAATCCTGGCCCTGCCATTGAAATTGTTCCCTCATAGCATGCAAGGTTTCCCCAAAAGAAAATTCCTCAGGAGGAGAGGCAGAAGGAATGGAGTCTTCTGCGTCAGAATCCTCATATGGAGAATAAGGGCCTTCTGGAGGATTTGAGTTTTCTGAATAATCAGAAGAATAATCCGTAGAAACTGGTTCAAGGGGCTCTGCTCTAGGCCTCTTCTCTGGAGGGGGATGAGAGGCCCTGTCAGGGTGAGGTTGGGATCCCCTGATCAAAGAAATGAGATCCTCTGCCAGGCTGAGCATTTGGGAACTAGAGCTAGGCCTGTGTGAGGGGGTTTTAGCAGGCAAGGCCTTAGAAGATTTAGCTGCTTTAGCCCTAGAGAAAGCCTTGATAGACATGGATGCAGGGGGCCTAGCAGCTCCACGTGCAGGAGTAGATATGTCTAAAGGAATAGTATCTGATAAATCCTGGGTGCCTGCTACAGCAGGAGAAATTTCAGTAGCAGATTCAGCCATGCTGTGTGAGGCCTCGGCTGTAGGAGGTATGTTTTTGGCCGAAGGAAGAACCGAGGACTCGGTTTCAGCCGAAACAGAGACACTCGCGGTTGGCTTAACCGTGGTTTCGGCCGAAACCGCGGACCACGAGTGTCGGTCCTTTTCCTTACGCTTTTTGGCTAATTGTGAAGTCGGAGTCTCCGACGGCATTTTGTAAGCAAAAGCGGGACCAAAAAACTCCTCCGCAAACTCCGACCGACGTCTAAGAGTCCGTCGGTTGAAGGAAGCACAGGCTAGACAAGCTGCTACGTTGTGGTCTGGGCCTAAGCAAGGAAGGCAGTAAGAGTGGAAATCCTTATGAGGTATTTGTTTCCCACAAGTTAAACAATTATTTACTTTTTCTGACATCGGCTGAGGCAAGAAAGAGTCCCCAATGGGGTACTTAGCTTTTTAGAAGTTTTCGGTATTAGAAATCTCTGGATCTGACCGACCGGCACTTGCGAACAGCTTCTGCTTCGGGCACCGCGCGGCAAGAAAGACTGAGGAAAATGGCGTCGGCTGATGCCTTTATACCCAATTGACAGCAGCTATGACGTCGGGTGAAGTGCGACATCAGCCGAGGCCAGACACAGACTTTGGAATCCGGCCGACTGAAGGGCTGCCTGAGGCAGGACAACCCATTTGTTAGGACTGCAGATGCATCCTTGAAGGACATCCTTCAACGAAGGCACGCCCCATTCACGTATGCCTCCACACAGAAGACACTCTAGCTGAGAATCGAACAGGATAACGTCTTACTGTGAGGCGACAACGCTACCGCAGCACCACCACCGCATGGATAATGTTAATAATAAAACATAATAAAGTATGACCAAGGCATACTATGTCAAGCGACTGTCTACAGGGACTTAAGTGGGCGACTGCAGTCTCCAAAGAACTCTCAGGCACATGCATTGACTGCACAGTAGCAAATAACATGGATGTCTTGCAAGGTTTTTATCATGTATTACCACAGATGTTTCTCTTAACTGGGCATAAAACAAAGAATAAACCAGAAATAATCTAGCATAAAACTAGACTTGTTCAAGCTAATGTTTTTTTAGAGATCTGATTTGATGCTCATGATTTTCAATAACTTTCTACCTCTAGACAATAGGCCAACCAAGACTTTTGCATCAGTATAATGTGAAGAGCATAGTACTACATTTAAAACAATTAGATCCGTTTTAAAAAGGATCAGGGAGAGGAATGTTCCTATTTGGAACTTCTGGAATATGAGGAGGTTAGAGAAGACCACCCTTGAACAACACAGTCTTGATATTTTCACATGAAGAGTTTACAATTCAGTTAATGTTAGTATTGCGGAGACTACTCCTTACCCAATAACACGTGGGTATGTGTGTAATTAGCCAGAAAACCTCCAGCACTCCCAACAGGGACATGAATTGCACTGTCTTACTTTGAGACCCTTTCAAAACACTGAACAGAATAAGCAGTAAAAAATAAACCCAAAAAACAAAACAAAAAACTACTACTCTTTTGTATGCCTCTCTAAGATAATTCAATTCCAAGATCACTACAACCAAGCTGTACTGTACATGCAGAAGAGAGTTTGCATAAACTTACCAAGTTGGTATTTTTATCTTCAAAACAACAGATACACTACTCACAGTGTTAAGAGAAAATCTTGCATGCTATCAAGTTATTTAAGCAAAAATGTTAACTTGTTAAACACTTACTTCCTTAATTGCCTCTTCACTGGGTAACATGTTGCACAAGCATGTGATGTATGCCTGCTGGAAAGTAGGCTTGCTTTCATTCTCTACAGATTCAGTGCATGCTTTAGACAGTAACATAGCTTGTTCAAAGCAGCCGGCTTTCATTAAGTGCTTTATTCGCATCTGAAGGAATGAAGGCCCTTCTTGCAAAATAAATTTAGTAACTGGAAGAGAAAAAAATAGACAGCTTACTTACACAAACAAAAAAAATTAAGCAACCATTAAAAATACAGTGTGATTAGTTCCCCATAACAGCAGAAAAGAGAGTCTTTCCAGTAACATGCCTCAGTTTCCTAGTAATATACAACTTCTCTGCTCCTAGCAAGACTGGCTATCATTCATACAAAGAGTTAAAAAAAAAAAGCCTAAGGGAAATCCAGTTTCTCCTGCAAACAGCAGACCCCAAGCACCAACTATGTTATCTACCACCTTATTAACAATGACAACCATACCATAGTGACACCACCACTAATGAAGTATGTAGCAGCCTTAACATGGCAATATCAGCCTGCAATGGCAGCTTTCTAGTGTCAGACACATTTTGAAATATGTTTGTGTTTTTTGGCTTTTCCCGGGTAGGGGTTGCCACAGTGGAACTCCGGTCCGCTAATGATTGGTAGCTGATTTTTACGTGTCGAGTTAACAGCCCTGACACACAACCTTCAACGAAGGTACGCACATCTCCACGCAGAAGACGCTCTAGCTGAGAGTCGAACCGGACAGCGTCTTACTGTGAGGTGACAATGCTACCGCAGCACCATCACCACGGGTCTCCACACATTTTGAAATATTTGTATAATTAAATTGTACACTTAAGTCAAAGAACTGTGTACCTTAACATATTTTCAGGACACAGACAAACCATTTGTGGACCAAGTAGTGAAATCAATAAGATGTGGACAAACAAGTAGTAAAATCAGTAAGATGCTTAACTTTTTTCCTCAGACAGACAGTTTCATTCTAAGCCCTTTGAAACATGTAACAGGCCTATTCAACTATATTTCACTTCAACAGTGATAAACTTACTCCCTCTGTTCAGATTTAACAAAATACCAGCACAACAGCATTAGAACAGCACAACAATGATGACATGAAAAAACGTAGGCCTGGATGGCAAAATTTTAAACAAAGGCTTTTGAGGCTGAACTCCTGACAGAATTCGCATTACTAATGTCCTCCAATCAGAGACAAACTTATGCATGTCTTAGAAGAAAATGTGCTGTTCACATTTATTTTTATTTATTTTATTTTACATTTGTTAACCGGGCTAGTCTAACTGGATATACTTCCATTTTCAGTAGAGGTCCGGGGAGAAAAGCTCCGGCAATTATAGAACTTAAAAATTAGAAATTAACAAAGGATTACAATAAAAGTACAAGAAATACTACCTAGAAATAAAAAGTATGCTGTACAACAAATAATAATAGAGTAGGAAATTACTCTAATAAATGTAATACTTATACTAGAGAGAGTTTATCAGCATATTAATTTAGGAGCATCAGTTAGTCTATCTTACAAGGAATTAGCATGTAACAATCCATTACAAGTGTTAGTAATTTAAGTAAGAATAGGAGGAATAAGAAGTAAAAGGAGCTATAATTAGTAAAAAGCAAATGATTAGTCAGGGTTGCTGCAGGGGCATAACCAGTGTGTTTTGAGGTGTTTTTTGAGGTTATGTTTAAAGAGAGGCAAGGAAGAAAGTAATGTTAGTTCATTGGGCAGTAGGTTCCAGTTTTTTCCCCACTGTGTTAGAAAAAAAAGAGAGTCTCCAGCCAGGTTTAGACTTGCATATGCAAGCAAGCAGTTTCTTAGAAGAGCGCAGGGAATTCAGATTTTTGTAAGGCTGGATGAGGTTGGAAAGTATAGGAGTGCTGTTGGGTTGGTAGATCTTGTGGGCAATGATGAGTTGGGATACTATCAGCTGGTTTTGAAGTTCAAGCCAGCCTAGTTGCCTTAGATTCAGACAGTGGTGGGTTCTAAAGGGATTGCCAGTGGCAAATCTGGCGATGTTATTATAGGAATTTGTTAGTTTGGTAAGATTATTTTTCTTTAGGTTAGTATATATGGGTGAAGCGTACAGAAGCGTTGAGATTAAGTGGGAGTGAGCAATTGTGGTTCTAGGTATAAGAGTTAGGAAAGGTTTGATCCTATATAAGGAGCCTATTTTTCTGTTGACAGTTTTGATGGTGTTATTTATATGGCTGTCAAAAGTAAGGTTATTGTCGATAGTTATTCCTAACAGTTTAGTGGTTGTGTCAGGAAGTATAATAGTGCCATTATTGGAAAAAACTGAGAAATCTATGGGCGAGGATTTGTTGGTGGGTGTAAAGAGAAGGAGCTTAGTTTTTTTAGCATCGAGGAGGAGGCATCTATTTGTAAACCATGTTTCTACTATGTTAAATACATTCTCTGGGTTAGAGAATGTAGTTTTGAAGGGGAGTTTGCTGCACATACTAGCGTAGAATCATCTGCGTATTGTATGCAGGTGGCTTGAGGGATTGCTACGTGGAGGTCATTGATAAATAGTGAAAAGAGAAGTGGTCCTAGAATAGAGCCTTGAGGGACTCCGAGGGGAACTGGCTGAAGGGATATGTTATGTTGTTTTGTCAGAGAAAGTACAGTTTTGTACCTACCATAAATGTAGATGTTAGAGTGCGCATACAGCTGCAGTCATCACACTTGGGTTATCCTGCCGTCAGGCGGGTCCTCCCAAAGTCTAGGTCCGGCATCTGTTGTCGTCGCTTCTTCCCTGACGTCAGTGCAGCAGAGAGGCAGCCAACGCCATTTTCTTCAGTTTTTCTTGCCCCAGATGGCAGGTGCCCCCAGAAAGGAAGGCAAAACATGATGTTATGCAAACATACATAAGTAGATAACTCAAAACAGTAGTTGCAAGCAAATACACCATAAAGGAATACCTCAAATAGGTTGTATGATAAAGGTGTCTGGCATAAGCCCTGTCCTAAGAGGGGATGGAGGGAGGGTAACCTGGACTGCAGCTGTATGCGCACTCGAACATCTACATTTATGGTAGGTACAAAACTGTACTATGTTCATCGTGCATACAGCTGCAGTCATCACACTTGGGTAGAATCCCAAAGCTAAGTAAGGGTGGCTGGTACTAAGCGGAATTAGGAGGGGCTAGAATGCCCTGCAGGACTGCTGTGGCAAAGCCCGCTCTAGATTTTGAGTATAGTGGAAGGTGGTAGTGCTTGGAGAAAGTGTGCACTGAACTCCAAGTTGCTGCTTCCAAAATGTCCTTCGTAGGGACCCCCCTGAGGAAAGCTGCTGAGGCAGCTGTAGCCCTGGTGGAGTGAGATCTGATGTATACAGGCACTAATTTTCCATGAAATGAATAACAAAACCGTATGCAGTGAGCTATCCATTTTGAAATAGTCTGTTTGGAAATAGCCTTTCCTTGAGCACCTGTAGCATAGGACACAAAGAGCTGCTCAGATTTTCTGAATGACTTTGTTCTGTCCAGGTAATAAAGTTGCCTGTGAATGTCCAAGGAATGTAGTAGCCTCTCTCCTTTGTTCTGTGGATTTGGATGAAAGGTAGGTAAATGAATAGTCTGATTCAAAGCCACACTGGATACTACCTTTGGCATGAAGGTAGGGTTGGTTCGTAAGGAAACCCTGTCCTGATGGAAAATGATGAATGGTTGCACAGCCATGAGGGTCTGTAGCTCCGAAACCCTGCGTGCTGAGGTAATAGCCAGAAGGAAGGCTATTTTCCATGACAAGTATTGTAGCTCTGCTGTAGCAGCCGGCTTAAAAGGAGGCAGTGTCAGCTTCTCCAATACGAAGCTGAGGTCCCAAGCTGGAGCTGGTGGTTTCCGTGGGGGTTGTATATTTTTTGCCCCTCTGAGGAACTGCCTTAAAAGAGGATGTGAGAATAAAGGAGGATCCGTATTGTACTGTGCTGAAATGGCTGAAGCGTGGATCTTGATGGAAGAGAAGGAAAGGCCACTGTTTAACATCTCAGCTAGGTACTGTAAAATCTGAGGTATATTTATTACCCAAGGATTATGACCCTTAGCTTGATTCCAGGAACAAAATAGTTTCCATTTGGTGGAGTAGGTTTTTCTAGTAGAGGGTCTCTTGGCCTCCAAGAGGACTTCCTGTACCTCCTTGGAGAGGAGGGTCTGTTGGCAAATTAAGGCATTCTCCATGCAGCTAGCTTTAGAGTTCTGAGCTGGCTGTGAAGGGTCTTGTAATTGTGCTGGGACAAAAGAAGAGGAACTTGTGGAAGGATCCATGGTGGTGAGTGTGACAGGCTCTTTAGGAGAGGATACCAGTGCTGTCGTGGCCAGTCTGGAGCAATGAGAATCATTTGTGGCCTCTCTGCTCTGGTTTTTAATAGGACTTTGGCCAGTAGAAGTAGAGCTGAGAAGGCATAGACTGTCAATCTTGTCCAATTGAAAGAGAGTGCGTCCACTTTCCAGGCCTGCGAATGATAGGTCCTTGAGCAGAATTTCTCCAACTGGTAATTTCTCTGGGTAGCAAATAGATCTATGTCTGGCTGTCCCCATGCCTGAGTTATCTTTGAGAAGACTTGAGGATGCAACTTCCATTCGTGTGGGTCTGTCATATTTCTGCTTAAGTTGTCTGCCAGTGTGTTTTCCTTTCCTGGCAGGAATTGTGCCTGTAGTTGAATTTGTAATTCCAGTGCTGTGTTCCACAGGGTCATGGCTTGCCTGCACAGGGAGGTATGAATGCGTCCCCCCCCGTTTGTTTATGTACCACATGACTGTGGTGTTGTCTGTCCTTATTAATAGCTGGCCTGGATGCAGTAGGTCTTTGAAGGTCATAAGAGCATTTTGCACGGCTAGCATCTCCTTTTGGTTGATGTGTAGGTGCATCTCTTTTTGGGACCATTTTCCCTGAATGCACTGACCTGCCATGTGTGCTCCCCAGGCGTAGTCTGAGGCGTCTGTTGTGATGATTTGAGTTGCTTGTGGTAAGCAGAAAGGAAGACCCGTGTTTCTTTGGCATGCTTGAGCCCACCACAAAAATTCCTTTTGAAGGCATGGAATGAGTGGTATAATTGTTTCCAAGCTGTGGCTGTGTTGAGACCATACGTTTTTTAGGTACCATTGTAGTTTCCTCATATGCAGCTTTGCAAATGGTATTAGTAGAATACAAGATGCCATGAACCCCAGAGCCTGCAGGATTTTCCTTGCAGTTAGCCTGGTTAAAGTTGCCATTCTGTTGAAGTATTGAGACAGTTGCCCTTATTTGTCAGGCGTGAGGTAGGCCATCAGGGTCATTGTGTTTAAGCTGGCACCCAGGAAAATTATCTGTTGAGAAGGTATTAGTTTTGATTTCTTTTTGTTCACTGTGTACCCCAGGCAGTTTAACAGTTTTATTACAAACGCCAGATGTTACAATAGAATGTCCTTGCTGTCTGCTTGGATCAGGCAGTCGTCCAGATATGGGTAGATTTGGATTCCTCGTCTGCAGAAGGCAATTACTGATGCCAGGCATTTCATAAACACTCTGGGCGCAGTAGATAAGCCAAAGGGCAATGCAGAGAATTGGTAATGGGTTGAACCTGCAAGAAATCTGAGGTATCTTCTGCAATCTTGTCGGATAGGGACATGCAGGTATGCCTCCTTGAGGTCCAACGTTACCAGCCAAGACTCCTTGCCCAGCATGGGAAGAAGCTGCTGTAATGTGAGCATTTTGAATTTTGGCACCTCTAGATATGCATTTAGAATAGATAGGTCTAAGATGGGTCTCCAATCTTTGTCCTTCCTTGGTACCAGAAATAGCCTTGAATAAAAACCTTGACCTTGTTCTTTTGCAGGTACCTCTCGAATTGCTGTCATATCCATGAGAGTGGAAATTTGCCTTTGTGCCTCTGCCCATTGATTTTGTGGCAGGTTTGGCATGCCTCTCTTTTTTGGAAGGGTATGAAAGTGGAACCTGTAGCCTCTGTCTATAATATCCTGAATCCATTTGTCCTTTGTAACAATGTGCCAGTTTTTTGAAAATAAGGCCAGTTTTCCGCCCAAAGGTGCTGCCATTATAGCTTTGTTTGGCAGGCATAGGGGAAAGTCATTGCGTCTGTTTTCTAAATGACTGTGGTCTATCTTCTCCACCTCTTGGGGCTGGTGTTTGCCACTGTCTAGCTCTGTAAGATCCTTGAGGTTGTCCTCTACCCCTTGGGCGTCTGTATCTGCCCCTTTGGGGTCTGTCCGTGGCTGGTAAGGACCAATTTTTTGAAGGCCAGTTTATGCTGAAGCGTGGAGGCTGTACCTGCAGGAAATATTTAACTGTTTGCATAGATTTCGCTTTTTCCTCCATTTTTGTTAGTACCTCCTCAGCTTTAACACCGAACAATACATCTTTTTGTAGTGGTGCATCTAATAATTTTGCTTTGACATGATCTGGTAAGGTTTGCTCTTTGAGCCAAGCATGTCTACGTATGACAGACCCCGTGACAGCAGCTCTACATGAGGCCTCTAAAGCATCAAAACCACACTGCAAGGTATGTTTCCCCACTTGTTCTGCTTCATGCAACAAATCCTGCAACTCTTTCAAGTCAGGTTGTTCTGTTTGCGTCATTTTGCTTTTCAGCTGAGACAGCAAGAACTGTTGGTATTTTATCATATGAAATTGACAGTTTAATGCCCTCATGGCTGATGTATACACCTTTTTCCCCCACCTTTCTAATGCTCTGGAATCTCTCTCTGAAGGTAAAGGGTGTTTAGCAGTAGAGGCCTTAATCCCCTTGGGACCCTGTGAAATTGTTTCTGGGACAGCAGTATGGCTTTTATAAAGGAACTGGTGAAAAATCAGGAACCCGGTAATATCTGTCTGGTTTAACAGGGGCTGGAGGTAATGAGTCTGGATTAAGACTGGCTACTGCGTACACATCATCCAAAATATCTAAGACAGGAGGAATAGCCAGGGACCTATGTTGGGGAAGTAGTAGAAATTCCCTGAGCCTTTTCTTGGAATCTGAGTAATCTTGGCCTTCCCAGTGGAAGTGCTCTCTCAATGTATGCAAGGTTTCCCCAAAAGAGTAGTCCTCGGGGGGGGGGGGGGGCGAGGGAATAGACTCCTCAGCATCAGAGTCTTCAAATGGGGAATAGGCGTAATCCTGGTCCTCAGAATGGTCTGAGGTAATAGAAGCCTGGTCTGAGGAAGGGTACTCTTCCTCCAACCTGGATCTTTTGTCTGAGGGGGGTTGAGAACCCCTGATGAGAGTAATCAAATCCTCAGCCATTTTAAGCATCTGTTTCTTAGGCATGGGGCCTTGAGAGGGGGCCTGAGGACCCTGTTTTTTGATTTTCATTGCAGCTTTAGATTTACTGAACAATTTAAAAGAGGAGGTGGTAGGCCTGAAAACGCCTTCAGAAATGGCAGGCCTTGCTAAATTTTTGGTTTCCCCGCCAAGAGTGGCGTTGGTATCTGCAGTGGGAATGGAGACAGGGGATCCTGCGACTTCGGGTACTGAAGTCGCCAGTAAAGTAGTTTCATCGGTAGTCAGGGGCTGCGTAGGCACCTCGCTGAGAACCGGTAGTCGGCCTAAGCGTGATCTCAGTACTCTGTGCAGGCCTCGGATGTCTGTCCTTATCCTTGCATTTTTTGCCTAAAACTGACGTCGGTGCATCCGACGACATGATATAATTAATTTTTTTGCCAAAATAATGAAGGGCGAACTCCGCCCGGCGCTTAATAGTGCGCTTGTTAAACCTAGAACAAAAACGGCAGGCCGAGACGTCGTGGTCTGGCCCTAAGCAAGGTATACAGTAAGAGTGAAAATCCTTATGCGGTATTTGCTTCCCACAATAAATGCAATTATTAACTTTGTCTGACATCGGTCTGAGGCAAGAAAAGTTTCCCCAAAGGGGCACTTAGCTTTAAAGAAGACTTCGGCTGAAATACTATTCGTAAATCTCAGCAGCTGGCCGACCGGCACTTGCGTGCGAACTGCTTCTGCTTCGGGCACCGCGCGGCAAGAAAGACTGAAGAAAATGGCGCCGGCTGCCTCTTTTATACCCCTGCCGCACTGACGTCAGGGAAGAAGCGATGACAACCGACGCCGAACCTAGACTTTGGAATTCGGCCGACTGAGGACCCGCCTGATGGCAGGATAAACCCAAGTGTGATGATTGCAGCTGTATGCACGATGAACATCTGCTTGTTGCCTACTGCTAAGCTAGGACCTGAATCATTTAATAGTTTGACAGTCCAAGGAAAAGGATTCTAGAATGCTGATGAGAAGGGCATGGTTGATCATGTCAAAAGCTTTTGAGAGGTCAATAAAGAAGCTTTTGAGAGGTCAATAAAGAGAGCAGATGAGGTTATTGTTATTGTGGTTTCTATTGATGGTATCTATAAAAGATAGTAGGGCAGTTGTTGTACTGTGTGATGCCCTAAAGCCATGTTGGCAGTTTGCTATTATGTTATGTTGAGATAAATGATGCTCCTCTTAGGTGGCTAGCTAACAATTCAATATTTGCAAACAGTGCAGGGACATAAAAAGCACGACTCAAAAAAAAAAAAATAAATAAAATAAACCCCCGGACAATGTAAACATAAAGGTGCACTGTAAAATGCAAGTAGTTCTCTAATGGGGTACTCACTTGCACTCTTTTCTGAGTCACAGCCTAGCCTCACAAAGAATGCCATTCTTTTCCACACACGTTCATGACAAGAAAGAAATAAAGTGGTCAGACACGTCACATGTTATACTACAAATGTGGAGACATCCATGAGAAAGGTGACATGAGCCCAGCAGTGGATAAAAGGTGCTCAGTTCAAAGTCTGGCCTGGCATCAAAACTCAGCCCACAGCAGAGTTTCTCAAAGCTGTGGACTGCAGCAGGGATCTGCCTGATGAACATGAGCTTATTGTGAGGCTTGTATACCTTACACTCCATACAAACTGCAGAAGTGAAAGGACAACCATGGCCACAAAGCAGAAGTTTTAGCACTAAATGTTATAATTCTGAGACATTACTAGGACTGATTTCTTGATGGATAGAACAGACAGTCCCCCCCCCCCCCCGGAACACTGAAATGAAATGTTGTATGGGCTACATATGCAAAACCCAACTACGCTTGTCAGGAGACTTTGTAACACACACACACACACACACACACACACACACACACACACACACACACACACACACACCAAGAACTGATACCATAAAGCCTAACCAAAGGGGTAAATGTTCAACATACATACTAGCACAATGTTCTACTTCGATTTAATGGAGTTTGCATTGTGACTTCCAGATGAGTGGATCCATTTACATGCAATGTCTAAACTAGGTCTTGGAATTTCTTATTAGGTGACTGGTAAATAAATTTAGCTACTCAGACTGCCATTATAAAATACAGTTCTCAACATACAGTATGGTTCTACAATGCAACATTCATGAAAATATATATATTCTTAACTCATCAACTGATGAGTTAGGGGTTCTTCACTGATAAGTTTTTAAGCAAAACAGCAAATTCAAAGACATCTGCCCTCAGCTGAAAATCCTATGGTGTAAAATGCATGGTACATAGAACACACTTCCCTAGGAACCACTAACTTGCCCACAGAAGTCACAAAAATCAAACAGTGTAAATGACATTGTATTAAACAAGTGACAAAACAGACATACGCAAGAAAGTATTCTCAAGCAGCCAAGAAGGACCTGTAGCAACAGCAGCAGAGTAGTAACGGATATAAGGGTATTTCTTGCTATCTAAACAAAGGATTCTTAATGGGCCAAGCAGTACTACTAGGGGAGAAAAACAGAGGACTGTCCCCAAGCTAGAGCTCAGATGGCAGAAACTTGGAGAAAACGGGCTCTTGTAAAACACACAACTCCCCAGGCAGCATTTGAGACAGTAACAGTAGATGAAAGTGTGAAAACTGAAGACAAAGTGGATATCACAGAAACATTTTCAACATACACATTGTTGAAGCAAGTACAGGAGGTAGTCACACCTCTGGTGGAACACTTGTTGAATTTGCCAACAAGCTATTGGCTGAAAGATGGCCAAAATAAGAATGCCGACAAATCCAATCAATCTCTGTTTTGCAACCTCAGCTCTTCCTTTCCCAAGACAAAGGAGAGGGACCAATTCATAGACTCAAATATACACTAGGCTAATAACCACCAGGGCCTTTATAATAAGCCTAAATGTACAGTACAACCCAACTGTGCCCTATGTAACATGGCATCTATTTGGAGGGGAAAGCTAGTTAGAGGGTTGCTAAAGGTTTAGTGTCTGTGTGGGATTTACCTCTTCTCTTTCCAGTATACTCTGTTACAATGCTATTCATTTCAATAGTTATCGTACAGTCTGACATATTGGTATACTTCTTTTTCTGTCCAGCAGGACCAACTGTTGGTACATTTTTTTTTTTTTTTTTTTTAACCCAAGCAACTTTACAAATACATCTTCAACACCAGCACCTGTACAAATTAGTTTGTTATACAAATGACATACAATTCTTTACAAAACTCCAGCTAGCTATGCTGGCATATGTTAACACCTCCACTGCCCTACTTCTCCTGACATAGCTGGCAATACCTCATATTGTCACAATATTGATTAATTTTTATGTTCTGATGAATTCCCGTTCCATGTAGGATGAAAGTGCACTGAAACTGTTTTTCACTGTGGTATGCTCAACATCTTTTCTTGTTGAATACAACAAAGTCATTTCTGTCAATGTAGTGGGCATTGACATTACTGCTGCTTTGCTGACCTGGTACCATTTTACCGAAATTTGAACACATTCCTTTGGGGAACCTTTTTTTTCTGGTTTGAGCTACAATGTGGTGTCCCCTTCCAGACACTTTTTTTCTTGATTTACTTTTGATTGTTCTTGTATATGATAAAGTCATTACAGTAAACAGACGCCTCTTTTCCTCTTCTTTCTTTTTGGTATTAAGTAGGCATTACTCTGCAAAGAGAAAAAAAGCTAGACCAAAGCATATTTAAGTTAATTTGTTGTAAACTTGAGTTATTTAGGTAAGAGATGGGGGGTAAAAGTACGCAGATCATAATGTATATAGAGTCGGTATGTTTTCTTACTTTTGCACAGCTGGTTAAGACCTGTTGCTTAACCTACTTACACATTTTATGTGGAAACAATTAACTATGGGAACATCAAATATAATGAAAACTTTTCTTTTACCAATAAATGTTTCATCTTTTCTATCAGGCTGCAACAGAGGACTACATTTTTCTTTTTTCTCTTACATTATCTGGAGGCAAGAGGATAGTACAGGAATAAAAAACAGAACACTGGTTTCTTCAAGACTAAAAATTAATGGATTTCTGAAAGTATATAAGTAGTTTTCACACCTAGGGGAGGGGAAATTAAGGAAAGGACACCAATTATTCTAAGTAGAAGCACATGCAATAAAGTACAGTTTTGTACCTACCATAAATGTAGATGTCCGAACTGGATAGCATCTGCAGTCATAACAACTGGGTTGTCCTGTCGTCAGGCAGCCCTTCGGTCTGCCGGATTCCAAAGTCCGGGTCCGGCTTCGGCTGATGTCGCACTTCACCCGACGTCATCTCTGCTGGTCTTCGGGTATAAAGGCATCAGCCGACACCATTTTCTTCAGTGTTTCTTGCCCCAGATGCCAGTTGCCCTCTTGGAAGTCTAAATTTTGGGTAAAAATGCCAATGTTTCCCAAAGGATAGAAGGCAAACACAAAAAATAAGCATGTATGTACATATATACAAACAAATACACCATAAGAGACTCCCCCCCACCAGCTAGCTATTAGGAGGGTAAATACCCTAGGAGTACCACAGAGGGGAAGGAGGGAGGGTAATCCTGACTGCAGATGCTATCCAGTTCGGACATCTACATTTATGGTAGGTACAAAACTGTACTATGTCCTTCATGGATGCATCTGCAGTCATAACAAGTGGGTAGAATACCATAGCCAACTAGGGGAGGAGGATAAAAGTAGATTATGGAGTGTTTAGGATCCCTTGCAGTACAGCAGTGGCAAATCCTGCTCGGGATCTGGAATATAGAGGCAAATTATAATGCTTGGCAAATGTATGCACGGAGGTCCAAGTAGCCGCCTCAATAATGTCTTTGGTTGCCACTCCTCGTAAGAAGGCTGTGGTAGTGGCTGTTGCCCTTGTAGAATGAGGTCTTATGTTCTGTGGAATTGGTTTTCCATGGAAGGAGTAACAGTATCGTATGCAATTTCCTATCCATTTGGAGACTGTCTGTTTGGAAATAGCTTTTCCTTCCCTTCCTGTTGCATAGGCTACAAAAAGTTGGTCAGTCTTTCTGCTATTTTTTGTTCTGTCCAAGGAGTAGCGTAGCTGTCTATGTACATCCAAGGTATGCAGTATTCTTTCCCCTCTGTTTTGTGGGTTGGGAAAGAAGGTAGGTAGGTGGATTGCCTGGTTTAAAGATACTCTGGATACCACCTTGGGCATAAATGTAGGATTAGTCCTCATGGACACTCTATCTTGGTGGAAGATTAGGAAGGGTTGCACTGCCATTAAGGCCTGTAGTTCTGAAACCCTCCTTGCTGAAGTAATTGCCAGTAGGAAAGCAGTTTTCCATGACAGGTGTTGTAGGTCTGCTGTTGCTGCTGGTTCAAAGGGTGATAGTGTCAACTTTTCAAGCACAAAGTTTAAATCCCAAGCTGGTAATGGTGGTTTCCTTGGAGGTTTTACATTCTTGATTCCTCTGAGGAACTGCCTGAGCAAAGGGTGCGAAAAACAGGTGGATCAAAGCTGTATTCTGCTGAAATAGCTGATGCATGTATCTTGATGGAGGAGTAGGACAGGCCTGAATGAAGAAGTTCAGCCAGATACTCCAGAATGTTAGGCATATCTATGTTTGACACATCTTTTCCTCTTTCGTACTCCAAATGACAAACCTTTTCCATTTTCCAGCATAGTTCCTTCTTGTTGAAGGTCTGCGTGCTTCAAGAATAATGTCTTTAACTCTTTGGGAAAGTTCTGGATTAGCTGCTGCTATGTGATGTTCCATGCAGTCAGTTGCAGCATTTTTAGGTTTGGATGTATGATGCTGTAGTTGTTCTGAGTTAACATCAAAGGCATCAGGGTATTGGCCACATATTGTTCCGAGACATGCTCTTCAGTAGTGGGTACCAGTGTTGTCTTGGCCAGTTTGGAGCTATCAGGATTATCTTTGGACGTTCTTCCTTGATTTTTAGTAGTACCTTGTGTATCAAAGGAAGAGGTGGGAATGCATATGCTGTTAGGCCTTTCCAGTTGAAGGAGAGTGAGTCCACTTTCCATGCTAGTGGGTGGAATGTCCTTGTGCAGAATTTGTTGAGCTGGTGATTGAGAGGTGATGCGAATAGGTCTATCTGTGGCATTCCCCATTTCTTTGAGATGGTCTTGAAGATGTCCGGGTGCAGCTTCCATTCGTGGGCATCCAGTGGTTCTGCTTAGTATGTCTGCTAGAGTATTGTCTTTCCCCGGTACAAATATTGCCTGTAACTGAATGTTGTAGCTGAGTGCCAGGGTCCACAGCTCCAAGGTCATTCTGCATAGGGGGTATGAATGAGTGCCTCCCTGTTTGTTGATGTACCACATGACTGTAGTGTTGTCTGTCCTTATCATCAACTGGCCCTCTTTGAGGAATGGTTTGAACTTTTGGATTGCCAGTTTTACTGCCAGCATTTCTTTTAGATTGATGTTTAGGTGAAGTTGATCCTGTGTCCACAATCCTTATGCATTTGTCCAGCATGTGGGCCCCCATCCTAGGTCTGAAGCGTCTGTTGTGATGGTCTGGCTTGGTTGACATCTGCAAAGGGTAGGCCTGGGTTTGACTGGCATGCCTGAGCCCACCATAGGAACTCCTGTTTTAAGCATGGAATTAGTGGGATTTCTGTTTCTAGACTGTGTCTGTGTTGGGACCATAAATTCTTTAGGTACCACTGTAGTTTCCTCATATGTAGTCTGGCAAATGGGACCAAGATTATGCATGATGCCATGAAGCCCAAAGCCTGCAGAACTTTTCTTGCTGTTAACTTGTTCAGTTTTGTTAGTGCCAAGAAGTAAAGAGGAAGTTCTTTTGTTTTTCTGTAGTCAGGAATGCCATTTGTTTTACTGTGTCCAATTCCGCCCAAGAATGTCCTTGTTTGGGATGGTATCAGCCTTGACTTTTGTAAATTGACTGTGTATCCCAGTCCTTGTAGCAAGTAAATGACCCTTTGTAAATCTGTTGTCAGCTTGCTTTTGTTGTCCCCTTGTAGTAGGCAGTCGTCCAGGTATGGGTAAATTTGAATTCCCTGTAGTCTGCAATGGGCGATTACTGATGCCAGGCATTTTGTGAATACTCTGGTCGCAGTAGATAAGCCAAAGGGCAATGCTGAGAATTGATAGTGCTCTGATCCTGCAAGAAATCTGAGGTATCTTCTGCAGATTGGTCGAATGGGGACGTGCAGGTATGCCTCCTTGAGATCTAGAGTTACCAGCCAAGACTCCTTGCCCAGCATGGGAAGAAGTTGCTGTAGGGTCAACATTTTGAATTTTGGGACAATGATGTATGTATTTAAGGTGGACAGGTCGAGAATTGGTCTCCAACTTTTTTCCTTTCTTGGAACTAGGAATAGTCTGGAATAGAACCCCTTTCCTTGTTCTGCTGTTGGCACTCTTTCCACAGCTCTCATGTTTGCTAACTCCATTATCTGGCGTAGAGCCTCTGTTTTTTGATTTGGAGGTAGATTTGGCATTCCTCTTTTGACTGGTAAAGTGTGGAAGTGAAACCGGTAACCTTGATCTATGGTTTGTAAAATCCACTTGTCCTTTGTTATGTAGTGCCAGTTCTTTGAAAATAAGGTTAACTTTCCGCCTAGAGGAGCTGCTATTTGTTCCCTGGTAGGCGGAGTTAGGATTAAGTCACTGTGGTTGTGCTGATGTAGTGGCAGTGGCTGTGTCTGTGCCTCTGTTGTTACCTTGCCACTGTCGTCCTCTGTAGGCCCCTCCTCTGGATTGGTTTCTGCCTCTGGAACGTCTATTCCTGCCCCTTTGAAATTTTGTGGAGTCAGGAAAGGACCAATTTTGGCAGGCCAGTTCCTGCTAAACCTTGGGGTTGAACCTGCAAGAAATCTTTGACAGTTTGAACAGATTTTGCCTTTTCTTCCATTTTCTTCATAACCTGCTGGGCAGGTGTACCAAACAAACTTGTCTTGTCCATAGGAGCATCTAGCAACTTAGCTTTAACATGATCCGGTAAGGCTTGTTCCTTTAGCCATGCATGCCTTCTTATCACTGTGCCTGTCATGGCTGATCTAAATGAAGCCTCCAGTGCATCATAGCCACATTTTACGGAATGGTTGCTAACTTGTTGTATGTTATTTACCATCTCTAATACATATTTCTTATCAAGAGATTCATCAGTGGTTAGTTTTTTAGTTAACTGATCAAGCATAAACTCTTGGTATTGTATCATGTGAAACTGACAGT
This sequence comes from Protopterus annectens, assembly GCF_019279795.1. Taxonomy (NCBI): domain Eukaryota; kingdom Metazoa; phylum Chordata; order Ceratodontiformes; family Protopteridae; genus Protopterus; species Protopterus annectens. The sequence goes on from NC_056727.1 coordinate 1,246,391,881, forward strand.
TTAAAGCTCTAGCTGAGAGAGTAGCTGAAGTGTAGACCTTTTACCCCATCTGTCTAATGACCTTGCTTCCCTTTCAGAAGGAATAGGGTTTTAGCTGTGGTCGGCTACTGCCTTGGGACCCTGGGATATAGTTTCTGGGTCTGCAAGAGGGGCCTTGTAAAGGTGGTGATGAGTATCTGGCACCCTGTAAAATCTGTCTGGTTTGGCAGGGGCTGGGGGTAAAGAATCTGGAGCGGAGCAAACATCATTGAAAGCATCATCCACCACAGAGAGAACAGGAGGTATAGCCAAGGGCCTGTGCTGTGGGAGGTGCAGAAAGGTCCTAAGTCTTTTTCTTGAGTCTGAAAAATCCTGTTGCTGCCATTGGAACTGTTCTCGCATGGCATGCAAGGTTTCCCCAAAGGAGAATTCTTCTGGTGGGGAAGCAGCTGGAATGGATTCTTCAGCATCAGAATCTTCAAAATTGGAGAAGGGAGCCTCTGGCTGGTCAGTTATGTCTGATTCATCAGCAGAATCATCAGAAGACACTGGCTCAGGGGGCTCTGCCCTAGGTCTCTTCTCTGGGGGCTGAGAGGCCCTGTCTGGGTGAGATTGAGATCCTCTAATTAAAGAAATTAAATCTTCTGCCAAAGAAAGCATTTGAGAACTAGAAGAGGGCCTGGATGTGGGGGTTTAACAGGCACTGATTTAGTAGTCTTGGCTGCTTTAGCCCTGGCGAAGGCCTTAATGGACATGGCTGCTGGAGGCCTAGCAGCACCACGTGCTGGGGTAGAGACATCCAAGGGATGGTGTCTGATAAGTCAACCACCGTGTGGGTACAATTTCTGAGGTCGATTCAAGAGTTGTAGCAGGGGCCTCAGTTGTAAGAATAGGTTCAGCTGTACTTTGATCAGTTTTCGGTTTCGCCGAAACCGAGACACTCATGGTTTGCTTTACCGTGGTTTCGGCGAAACCGCGGACCGCGAGTGTCGGTCTTTATCTTTGCGTTTTTGGTAGATTGGGTAGTCGGAGGATCCGGCGGCATAATGTACAAAATCAGTACCGAAAAACTGTTCTGCAAACTCCGACCGACGCCTAAGCGTTCGTCGGTTGAAAGAGGCACAGGCCGAACAGGCTGCTACGTCGTGGGCTGGGCCTAAACAAGGCAGACAGTAAGAGTGGAAATCTTTATGAGGTATTTGTTTCCCACAGGTTAAACAATTGTTAACTTTTTCTGACATCGGCTGAGGCAAGAATGAGTCCCCAACGGGTACTTAGCTTTAGAAGTCTTCAAGTAGTATTCGGTAGAAGTAATCTCTGGATCCGACCGACCGGCACTTGCGAACAGCTTCTGCTTGAGCGCTGCAAGAAAGACTGAGGAAAATGGCGTCGGCTGATGCTTTTATACCCGAAGACCAACCGAGATGACGTCGGGTGGAGTGCGACATCAGCCGAAGCCGGACCCGGACTTTGGAATCCGGCCGACTGCAGGGCTGCCTGACGACAGGACAACCCACTTGTTATGACTGCAGATGCATCCATGAAGGACATTCCTTGCACGCATTTGTCCAGCATGTGAGCCCCCCATCCTAGGTCTGAGGCGTCTGTTGTGATGGTTTGGCTTGCTTGATATTTGTGAAAGGGTAAGCCTGGGTTTGACTGGCATGCTTGAGCCCACCATAGGAACTCCTGTTTTAGGCATGGAATTAGTGGAATTTCTGCTTCTAGGCTGTGCCTGTGTTGGGACCATAAATTCTTTAGGTACCACTGTAGTTTTCTCATATGTAGTCTGGCATGTGGAACCAAGATTATGCATGATGCCATGAAACCCAAGGCCTGCAGAACTTTTCTTGCTGTTAGCTTGCTGTGGTTTGTTAGTGCCAAGAAGTAAAGAGGGAGATCTTTTTGTTTTTCTGCAGTTAGGAATGCCATTTGTTTTACTGTGTCCAATTCTGCGCCCAAGAATGTCCTTGTTTGGGATGGGATCAGCCTTGATTTTTGCAAATTGACTGTGTATCCCAATGCTTGTAGCAAGTAAATGACCCTTTGTAAATCTGTTGTCAGCTTGCTTTTGTTGTCCCCTTGTAGTAGGCAGTCGTCCAGGTATGGGTAAATCTGGATTCCCTGTAGTCTGCAGTGGGCGATTACTGATGCCAGGCATTTTGTGAATACTCTGGGCGCAGTAGATAAGCCAAAGGGCAATGCTGAGAATTGATAGTGCTCTGATCCTGCAAGAAATCTGCGGTATCTTCTGCAAATTGGTCGAATGGGGACGTGCATGTATGCCTCCTTGAGATCTAGAGTTACTAGCCAACACTCCTTGCCCAGCATGGGAAGAAGTTGCTGTAGGGTCAGCATTTTGAATTTTGGGACAATGATGTATGTGTTTAAGATGGACAGATCGAGAATAGTCTCCAACTTTTTTCCTTTCTTGGAACTAGGAATAGTCTGGAGTAGAATCCTTTGCCTTGTTCTGTTATTGGTACTCTTTCCACAGCTCTCATCTTTGTTAATTGCATTATCTGCTGTAGAGCTTCTGTTTTTTGATTTGGAGGTAGGTTTGGCATTCCTCTTTTGACTGGAATAGTGTGGAAGTGGAACCGGTAACCTTGGTCTATGGTTTGCAAAATCCACTTGTCTTTTGTGATATAGTGCCAGTTCTTTGAAAATAAGGTTAATTTTCCACCTAAGGGTGCTGCTATTTGTTCCCTGGTAGGCGGAGTTAGAATCAAGTCACTGTGATTGCCCTGTTGTAGTGGTAGTGGCTGTACCTGTGGCTCTGTTATTACCTTGCCACTGTCGTCCTCTGTAGGCACCCCCTCTGGATTGATTTCTGCCTCTGGAACGTCTATTCCTGCCCCTTTGGGATCTTGTGGAGTCAGGAAAGGACCAATTTTTGGCAGGCCAGTTCCTGCTAAACCTTGGGGGCTGAACCTGTAAGAAATCTTTAACCGTTTGTACAGATTTTGCCTTTTCTTCCATTTTCTTCATTACTTGCTGGGCAGGTGTACCAAACAAACTGGTCTTATCCATAGGAGCATCTAATAACTTAGCTTTAACATGGTCCGGTAAAACTTGTTCCTTCAGCCATGCATGCCTTCTTATCACTGTGCCAGTCATGGCTGATCTAAATGAAGCCTCCAGTGCATCATAGCCACATTTTAAGGAATGGTTACTAACCTGTTGTATGTTATTTACCATTTCTAATAGATTTTTCTTATCTATAGAGTCATCAGAGGATAGCTTTTAGTTAACTGATCAAGCATAAACTCTTGGTATTGTATCATGTGAAACTGACAGTTTAAAGCTCTAGCTGAGAGAGTAGCAGAGGTATAAACCTTTTGCCCCATCTGTCTAAAGACCTGGCTTCCCTTTCAGAAGGAATAGGGTTTTTGCTGTGGTTGAGGCTACTGCCTTAGGGCCCTGGGATATAGTTTCGGGTCTGCAAGAGGGGCCTTGTATAGGTGATGATGAGTGTCTGGCACCCTGTAAAATCTATCTGGTTTGGCAGGTGCTGGAGGTAAAGAATCCGGTGCAGTGCAAACATCATTAAATGCATCGTCCACAACAGAGAGGACAGGAGGTATAGCTAAGGGCCTGTGTTGTGGTAGGTGCAGAAAAGTCCTAAGTCTTTTTCTGGAGTCTGAAAAATCCTGTTCCTGCCATTGGAATTGTTCTCTCATGGCATGTAAGGTTTCCCCAAAGGAGAATTCTTCTGGTGGGGAAGCAGCTGGAATGGATTCTTCAGCATCTGAGTCCTCAAAATTGGAGAAAGGAGCCTCTGGCTGGTCTGTAAGTCTTCCGCAGAATCAACAGAGGACACAGGCTCGAGGGGCTCTGCTCTAGGTCTCTTTTCTGGGGGCTGAGAGGCCCTGTCTGGGTGAGATTGAGATCCCCTAATTAAGGATATTAAATCTTCTGCCAGAGTAAGCATTTGTGAACTAGAAGTGGGCCTGGTTGAGGGGGGTTTAACAGGCACTGACTTAGTAGATTTGGCTGCTTTAGCCCTGGCGAAGGCCTTAATAGACATGGCTGCAGGAGGCCTAGCAGCACCACGTGCTGGGGTAGAGACATCCAAAGGGATGGTGTCTGATAAGTCACTAGTAACCACTGTAGTGGGTAAAATTTCTGAGGCCGATTCAAGTAAGGTAACCGGAGCCTCAGTAGTAGTCATTGATTCGGCTGTACTCTGATCAGTTTTCGGTTTCGCGAAACCGAGACACTCGCGTTTGCTTAACCATGGTTTCGGCGAAACCGCGACCGCGAGTGTCGGTCTTTTCTTTGCGTTTTTAATAATTTGGGTAGTCGGAGGATCCGGCGGCATAATGTGCAAATTCAGAGCCGAAAAACTGTTCAGCAAACTCCGACCGACGTCTAAGCGTTCGTCGGTTGAAAGAAGCACAGGCCGAACAGGCTGCTACGTCGTGGTCTGGGCCTAAACAAGGCAAACAGTAAGAGTGGAAATCTTTATGAGGTATTTGTTTCCCACAAGTTAAACAGTTATTGACTTTCTGACATCGGCTGAGGCAAGAAAGAGTCCCCAACGGGGTACTTAGCTTTTAGAAGTCTTCGAAGGAGTATTCGGTAGTAGTAATCTCTGGATCTGACCGACAGGCACTTGCGAACAGCTTCTGCTTCGGGCGCCACGCGGCAAGAAAGACTGAAGAAAATGGCGTCGGCTGATGCCTTTATACCCGAAGACCAGCAGAGATGACGTCGGGTGAAGTGCGACATCAGCCGAAGCCGGACTCGGACTTTGGAATCCGGCCGACCGAAGGGCTGCCTGACGACAGGACAACCCAGTTGTTATGACTGCAGATGCATCCATGAAGGACATCATGCATCTTAACATGGATAAAGGAAAGTTCTGTAAAATCTTACCATAACCATAGATGTCCTATTCTTCCATGTTGCAGTATTCACTAGTGGGTTTACCCTTCATCCTGTCAGCTTGTTCAGCCAGGTTTCCAAGCTTTTTCAGTCCCTGTTGGTGCGTCAGACATCGTACGTGTTAGGCTGGTATGTGGGCCACAAAAGTGACGTCTGCGTGCACCAGTCCTCAGAACTAAGAAGCCCCAGACGGAGCCAGTCCTGACAGCATAGCCTGTGTATGGGGCTGAGAAGAGTAGGTGCAAAGAGAATGGGGGATGGAGGGAGGGAAGGAATACTGCAACATAGAAGAGAAGGACATCTATGGTTATGGTAAGATTTTACACAACTTTCCTACGTCCTTCTATTCTAATGTTGCAGTATTCACTAGTGGGCGACTACAAAAGCTCAACACTCGCGGTTTGCTTAACCATGGTTTCGGCCGAAACCGCGGACCGCGAGTGTCGGTCTTTATCTTTGCGTTTTTTGGTAGATTGGGTAGTCGGAGGATCCGACGGCATAATGTACGCAAAATCAGAACCGAAAAACTGTTCTGCAAACTCCGACCGACGCCTAAGCGTTCGTCGGTTGAAAGAAGCACAGGCCGAACAGGCTGCTACGTCGTGGGCTGGGCCTAAACAAGGCAGACAGTAAGAGTGGAAATCTTTATGAGGTATTTGTTTCCCACAGGTTAAACAATTGTTAACTTTTTCTGACATCGGCTGAGGCAAGAAAGAGTCCCCAACGGGTACTTAGCTTTAGAAGTCTTCGAAGTAGTATTCGGTAGAAGTAATCTCTGGATCCGACCGACCGGCACTTGCGAACAGCTTCTGCTTCGGGCGCCACGCGGCAAGAAAGACTGAGGAAAATGGCGTCGGCTGATGCTTTTATACCCGAAGACCAACAGAGATGACGTCGGGTGGAGTGCGACATCAGCCGAAGCCGGACCCGGACTTTGGAATCCGGCCGACTGAAGGGCTGCCTGACGACAGGACAACCCAGTTGTTGTGACTGCAGATGCATCCATGAAGGACATCTAAGAAGCCCCAGACGGAGCCAGTCCTGACAGCATAGCCTGTGTATGGGGCTGAGAAGAGTAGGTGCAAAGAGAATGGGGGATGGAGGGAGGGAAGGAATACTGCAACATAGAAGAGAAGGACATCTATGGTTATGGTAAGATTTTACACAACTTTCCTACGTCCTTCTATTCTAATGTTGCAGTATTCACTAGTGGGCGACTACAAAAGCTCATTGCTGGCTGGGTGGTGGCCTGGATCAGGACTCCAGGAACCCATGCAGGAAAGCCCTGGCAAATTCTGCTCTGGTCCTGGAGATGTGGTCCAGCTTGCAGTGTCTGGTGAAGGAGTGCACAGATGACCAGGTAGCAGCTTCCAGAATAGAATTAGCATCTAGACTTTTAAAGAAGACTCCAGAGGAAACTATGGCCCTTGTGGAATGGGCTCGGACTTTGCACGTTAGTGTCTTTCCATGGTGCGAGTATCAAAAGGAGATGGCTTTAGCAATCCAACAGGAAATGGTTTGTTTACCTGCAGCTATCCCCAGAGTCCTGGGGTGGAAGAAAAACAGCTGGGTCCGATTTGTGTATAGGCTTGGTCTTATGCAAGTAGAAACAAAGTTGCCTGTGTACAGCCAGGGAGTGAAGGACTCTGTCTTCCTGAGAATTTGGAAAGAAGGTGGGCAGGTTAATAGCCTGATTTAGGGAGAGGTCGTTAACCACCTTGGGGATGAAGGAGGGATTAATCCGGAGGGTGACCCTGTCCATATGGAAAACCAGTAAGGGTGGAATAGCCCTGAGGGCTTGAAGCTCTGAGACTCTCCTGGCTGATGTCAAAGCTACTAGCACTACTGTTTTACAAGTGCAAAACTTCAAGTCAGCCTTGCCAGCTGGTTTGAAGGATGGCAGGGTGAATTTTTCCAGCACATAAGATCCCAGGGAGGAGGAGTTGGTTTTCTAAAAGGTCTTAAGTCTAAAGCACCTTTTAGGAATAACTTACCTGGAAGCTAGTGGAGGCTCCATAGGCAGGCAGAAAAGGCAGACAGTCTGCTTTTAAGGAGTAAGACCAGCCTGTCTTTAGCAGTTCACACAGGCAATAGAGAATTAGAGGTAGGTTGCTGTCCAGCGGCTCTGTCTTTTCTGACACCAGATAGAAAACCTTCTCCATTTAGAGAGATACGATTTCCTTGTGTTCGGTTTCCTGGCCTCCTGCAGGACTAAAAGCACGTCCTTGTATAGGTGTCTGAAGGGAATCATAATCCTATCAGTCAGAGGTGTGCAGGGATCTCCACTGTGGATGAATCTGTGTCCCCTGGTGCTGTGTGAGTAGATCCACTGAGGGGGGTAACTTGTGGTGATTGCTCTTGGACAGATGAAAGTAGGGGGAACTAGTGCTGCCTTGGCCAAAAGGGGGTCACCAACAAGATTGTTGGCGAGTCCTGCTGAAGTTTCAGTAGGACTCCCTGGATAAGAGGGAACGGAGGTAAAGGCATACAGGAATTTTCCCTTCCAGGACATTAAGAAGGCATCTGTTTGAAGAGCCTTCGGGTCCGTAAGTTCTGGGGCAATAGCTCTGAAGTTGCCTGTTTGTGGAGGAGGCGAACAGGTCTATCTGTGGAATACCCCATTTGTGGATCAGATCTAGGAATACCTCTTCACAGCACCCACTTGTGACGGTCTGAGAAGGTTCTGCTTAAAGGAGTCTGCCTGGCAATTGTGTTGGGATGGGATGTAGACTGCCTGGAGGGAGATTCCCTGGGAGATAGCTAGATCCCATACATGTAGGGCTAGTCTGCAGAGGAGGAAGGACTTTGTCCCTCCTTGCTTGTTCAAGTACATCACTGTGGTGTTGTCTGTGAAGATCTTCAGAATGTCCTGTCTGAGGAAAGGAAGAAAGGCCTGCAGGGCCAGGAGTATGGCTGACATTTCCTTGATGTTGATATGCCATTGTGTTTGTCTTTCCACAAACCTTGCACTTTTCTTGCGTCTAACGTTGCTCCCCAGCCCAGAACTGAGGCGTCTGTGTACATGATCTGTGAAGGGAAGGGCAACTGTAGGGGAAGACCCAGGACGCGGATCACCTGGGCCACCCACCACTTCAGCTCTTGGTGGAGGCAGGAGAGCAATGGGATTCTGAACTCTAGGGGGTGTGAGTGCTGGGTCCACACTGAATGAAGATACCATTGCAGCTTTCTCATGTGTAATCTTGTCAGTGGTAACATGGGAATAATGAAAAAGAGTTTCCTCAGATTCAAAGCAGGCTTTTTGCATTTTCAGTTTTGGCCTTAAAGTTATCTGGTAAGGGCTGAAGACGCAGCCAAGAGCATCTTCTCAACACAGAGACAGATGACCTGGCAGAGGCATGTTTGACTTGGGAGATGAGCCCAAGGAAGGAAGACAAGGATCCTTTGCAGTGCAGTCAGGGATCTCGAAGTTCCTTAGAAGCTTTGTCCAGTAAGGCCAATGAGTATTTGGCCATGTCAGACTAGTAATTTGTAGCCCTAAAGGCTAGAGTAGCCCAAGTATACATCTTCTTCCCCACCTCTCCATGGCTTTGCTGTCTTTATCTGCAGGCAGGATGGCGGTAGTAGGGAGAAGTTTGGTAGCCCTATCAGTGGCAATAAACATTATTGCTGGGTCAGTTGGCGGGCATTTAAAAATAAATTTTTCTGCATCAGGAACTCTATACAACTTGTCTGCCCTTCTAGGGGCAGGTGACTGAGAATCAGGGTTTATACATGCTGCTGCAAAAGCATCCAGGAAGGCAGGCTGGACAGGAGGAATAGGGGTCGGGTTAGGAGATTCCATCTGGATCAAGTCATAGAATCTTCTTTGTTGCTCAGACATGTCAGAACAATCCCATTTAAAATGTTCCCTCATAAGATTAACAGTGTCCCCCAAAGGTCAGGTCTTCCACAGGGGAGTCAGGTTCAACAGAGGCTTCTTCTGGGGATCCATACCCCAAGAAGGGAAGATATTTATGAAGAGGACAAGGAGTCCTCTGAGGAGTCAGACATCTCTCCTGCAGGTTGGCTAAGAGTAGTCTCCTGAAAAGGCCTGGGACTAAGAAGAGGTGGACTAAGAAGAGGGAGGTCTGACGTAGGCTTAAGGGCCAGGAGGGCGTTGTAGAGAGACTGACTGAAGACCTGCCAGTCTGGCAAGGCCTCAGGGGTTGAAGCAATATGCTTTTTCTGTTTTTTTCTTTGCAGGCCTAACCAGTGTCTGGCTGGCGGTCGGCCTTGAAGAAATAGAACAGCCTGCTCCGAAGCTGGTTCCCCCTGGCGTCTAAATCAGGTGCCGGGATCTTCTCCCCGGACATGTCATCCGCTCTGGAGGTTGCAGCCTCCAGATAGGTACACGGGTTATCCGATGTGGTGGACACTGGTTCCTCGGCCAAGCTAAGACATTTGATATGCAAGTCCTGGTACAGACTCTGCCAACCACACTTGTATTTATCTCGGTGATATCTACAACTTTCAACAAAACATCTCAAAATAAAAAGGAAGGCTCCCTAATGGGGCACTTACCTGGATAAATGATTGAAGCAAAGGTACCAATGACCAAACAGAGCAGTCTGATGGATATACACCCTGCATTCTGGCAAGAGGTGAGATAGTCTGCAGGATCCATGCTTGTACACCTGTCTATATACCCCAATGCATGAGATGAGGTCATGCATCGAAAGTACGACCTAGGGAAGGTAAAGCTTTGGGACCCCGGCCAGACGTCAGGGGGTGAAAACCCATGTCTCAGGAATACTCCAACAGTGACTTCAGTCAGGACATCAAGTGTTGCCTTGGCAGTAGCAGGCCATCAGTATCATCCCCCCTGGTCTATCTGCCTCATTTTCTGCAATATCCTGGGGATAAAGGGTACTGGATGTACGGCAAAGCAGTTAAATTCCTTGAAGATGTCCATTTTCCATGCTCCTGTGTGGGAAGTCCAGAACAGAACTTGTCAATTTGTCAGTTTTCAGGAGAAGCAAAAAGGTCTACTACTGGCACAACTCCCGTGTGTGTGTGGCAGGGTTGAAAACTTCCCTTCTCAACATCAATTTGTTTAGTCTAGGAGTGATCTGCTTAGACCACCTGCTAAGCAGGTTTGCTTGACCCAGTACATAAGAAGCTATGGAAGTGTGTCCTAATTGAGACACCAGCCACAGTTTCATTGCTAATATGCACTGGTGGTACGATTCAGCTCTTCCCTATTTGTTTATAAAACCACATCAATGTAGTATCTTTATTACCCTTGGAACTAGTCCTCCTTGGAATGCTCAGTGCCAGAATAGTTGCATCATCTCCCTTAAACTGATATGCTGATAGATCCCTGACCCACGTCCCCTGGACAAAGACTTGCCCCAGGTGCAGTCCTCAGGCCAGGTCTAAGCTGTCTTTGATTAGGAAATGGAGAATCTCTGGAGATGGAAAGGGACTCCTCTGTTGGCTCTGACAGACTTCCCACCACAGAATTTCTTTTTTCAGGTAAGATAGGAAACCGGTTGTTTCTTTTTTAAAAATATTTTTATTCGTTTTCAAACAAAAAGAATCATGTATGCAGTTTACACGACACTGAAATTGTTTGTTTCTTTCGGCTTTTCCCGATTAGGGGTCGCCACAGCGGAACTCCAGTCCGCTAATGATTGGCAGTTGATTTTTACGTGCTGGCTTGCCGGGCCTAACGCACAACCTTTAATGAAGAAATGCCCATTCACGCATGTCGCCACACAGAAGACGCTCTGAGAATCGAACTGACATCTAACAGTGAGGCGACAACGCTACTGCAGCACCACCACCGCAGCATCTTACACGACACTGAAATATACATGCATTATTTGAACAGGCAAATAAACTATTTACAGGGGTGTCTATGGTTTACATATAATTCTATTTCTATGAACTTTCAAATCAAAGCTTGCTACCGTCGTTCTCCAATTGGATTGCCGTTACTAAGGAATGCTGGTATTGGAGAAAGTACAGTTTTGTACCTACCATAAATGTAGATGTCCGGATTCCAAAGTCTGGGTCTGGCCTCGGCTGATGTCGCACTTCACCCGACGTCATAGCTGCTGTTTATCGGGTATAAAGGCATCAGCCGACGCCATTTTCCTCAGTGTTTCTTGCCCCAGATGCCAGGTGCCCTCTAGGAAGGCTAAATTTGGATAAATGCAAATAATTCCAAACAGTAGAGAGCAAACAATATAAGAATATATATATATATATATATATATATATATATATATATATATATATATATATATATATATATATATACACACACAAACAAATACACCATAATAGATTCCCCCAGCTAGCTAAAAGAGGGGTAAATACCTAGGAATACCACAGAGGGAAGGAGGGTGGGTAATCCTGACTGCAGATGCATACCTATCGGACATCTACATTTATGGTAGGTACAAAACTGTACTATGTCCTTCAAGGATGCATCTGCAGTTCTAACATATGGGTAGAATACCAAAGCCAAACTGGGGGAGGAGGCACTAAGATAAAGATGGTGTAGTTAAGATCCCTTGCAAAACAGCAGCTGCAAAACCTGCTCGGGATCTAGAATATAAGGGAAGATTATAATGCTTGGCAAATGTATGCACGGAGCTCCAAGTAGCAGCTTCTAAAATGTCTTTGGTAGCCACTCCTCGTAGGAAGGCTGTAGTGGTGGCTGTAGCTCTTGTGGAATGAGGTCTGATATTTTCAGGAGTTGTCTTTCCATGAAAAGACTAGCAAAATCGAATGCAATTTCCTATCCATTTTGAGATTGTCTGTTTTGAAATTGCTTTTCCTTGCATTCCTGTTGCATATGCTACCAGAAGCTGGTCAGTTTTTCTGCTGGTCTTAGTTCTGTCCAGATAGTAGCGTAATTGTCTGTGCACATCCAAGGTATGTAGTAGTCTTTCCCTCCTGTTCTGTGGGTTGGGGAAGAATGTAGGTAAATGAATCGCTTGGTTCAATGATACTCTGGAGACCACTTTTGGCATAAAGGTAGGGTTAGTTCTCAGAGAGACTCTGTCCTGATGGAAGATAAGGAAGGATTGTACTGCCATTAATGCCTGTAACTCAGATACCCTTCTTGCTGAAGTGATTGCTAGCAGGAAAGCAGTTTTCCAAGACAAGAACTGTAATTCTGCTGTTGCTGCGGAGTAAGACAGGCCATTGTGGAACAGTTCTGCTAAATATTCCAGGATGTGTGCTATGTTTGCCAGTGAGACATTTTCTCCCTTTGCTGCACTCCAAATGAGGTATCTTTTCCACTTGGCTGAATAAGTCTTCCTTGTGGAAGGTCTGCGTGCCTCCAGGATAATGTCCTTGACCCTCTGGGATAAACCTGGGTTATTTTGTTTTATGCAATATTCCAAGCAGCTAGCTGCAGTGTTTTCAAGTTTGGATGTAGGATCTTGTAGTTGTCCTGTGTTAGAAGTAAGGGACATAGAGGTAGAGGCCATGCGTGTGTCCGAGACATGCTTCTCAGTAGCGGGTACCAATGTTGCCTCGGCCAGTCTGGAGCTATCAGGATTACCCTTGGCTGATCCTCTCTGATCTTCAGTAGAACTTTGTACATCAAGGGAAGAGGTGGAAATGCATATGCTGTCAGGTTTTTCCAGCTGAAGGAAAGGGAGTCCACCCTCCAAGCAAGTGGGTGGTATGCTCTTGTGCAGAATTTCTTCAATTGCTGGTTGTGTCGGGAGGCGAACAGGTCTATCTCTGGTAGTCCCCATTTCTTTGTTATGGTTTTGAAGATATCTGGATGCAGCATCCATTCGTGAGCATCCGTGGTAGTTCTGCTTAAGGTGTCTGCTAGAGAATTTTCTTTTCCTGGTACAAATCTGGCCTGAAGTTGAATGTTGAGATTCAGGGCCACATTCCACAGGTCCATTGCCATCCGGCATAGAGGATATGAATGTGTACCTCCCTGTTTGTTGATGTACCACATGACTGTGGTATTGTCGGTCCTTATCAGCAGATGACCCAGTTGAAGGAGTGGTCTGAATGCCTGGATCGCATTTTTCACCGCCAGCATCTCCTTTAGATTTGTGTGTAGATTCAGCTGGTCTTGGGTCCATAGTCCTTGAATACACTTGTCCACCATGTGTGCCCCCCATCCTAGGTCTGAGGCGTCCGTGGTGATGGTCTGGCTTGGATGAGGTTTGTGGAAAGGCAAGCCTCTGTTGCACTGACAGGCCTGAGCCCACCACAGGAATTCTTGCTTCAGGCATGGAATTATTGGAATCTGGGCTTCTAGACTGTGCTTGTGTTGAGACCATACATTCCTTAGGTACCATTGTAGTTTTCCCATATGCAGCCTGGCATGTGGAACCAATATTATGCATGATGCCATGTAACCCAGGGCTTGCAGGACTTTCCTTGCAGTAAGCAGAGTTTGTGTTGTTAATGTCATGAAGTAGGCTGGTAGTTGCTTTTGTTTTTCTTCTGTGAGAAAAGCCATCTGAGTTGATGTATCCAGTTCTGCACCCAAGAATGTTATCCTTTGGGATGGTACTAGTCTTGACTTTTGCATGTTGACTGTGTATCCCAAGGCTTGCAACAGCTGTATGACATTTTCCAAATATTTTGTTAATTTTGCCTTGTCCGCTTGTATGAGGCAGTCGTCCAGGTATGGTTAAATTTGAATTCCCTGAAGCCTGCAATGAGCAATTACTGATGCCAGGCATTTCGTGAATACTCTGGGCGCAGTAGATAAACCAAAAGGCAATGCTGAGAATTGATAATGCTCTGATCCTGCAAGAAATCTGAGGTGTCTTCTGCAATCTGGTCGTATAGGGACGTGCAGGTATGCCTCCTTGAGATCTAGAGTCACCAGCCAAGACTCCTTGCCCAGCATGGGAAGAAGCTGCTGGAGGGTCAGCATTTTGAATTTTGGAACAATGAGGTATGTGTTCAGTGCGAACAAGTCTAGAATAGGTCTCCATTGATTTTCTTTTCTTGGTACAAGGAAAAACCTGGAGTAAAATCCTTGGCCTTGTTCCATAGGTGGTACCTCTTCTATAGCTCTCATCCTTAGTAAGTTGTTGACTTGTCTTAGCGCGTCTGTTTTTGGCTTGGTGGTAGGGTTGGCATTCCTCTCTTTTTTGGTAGAGTGTGGAAGTGAAACCTGTAGCCCTTGTCTATTGTTTGTAAAGTCCATTTGTCTCCTGTAATGTAATGCCAGTTGTCGGAGAATAAGGCTAGCTTTCCGCCCAAGGGTGCTTCCAGTTGTTCCCTGGTAGGCGGAACTAGAGCCAAGTCATTGTGTCTGCCCTGTGAAAGTGGTTGTAGTTGAATCTGTGGCAGTATTTCTCTGGTTGGTATGTTGCCACTGACGTCCCCTGTAGGCACCCCTAGATTGACCTCTGCCTCTGGGGCGTCTATTTCTGCCTCTCTGGGCTCTGGCGTTGTCTGGAAAGGACCAATTCTTCGAAGGCCAATTTCGGCTAAACCTCGGAGGTTGCACCTGTAAGAAATCCTTGACTGTTTGGACAGATTTTGCTTTTTCTTCCACCTTCTTTAGAACCTCCTGTGCAGGGGAGCCAAACAAACTTTTTCTCTCCATGGGAGCATCTAGAAGTTTTGACTTAACATGGTCTGGTAAGGATTGTTCTTTTAACCAGGCATGCCTTCGAATCACTGTTCCAGTCATAGCTGATCTAAAGGAAGCCTCCAGTGCATCATAGCCAAATTTTAAGGAATGGTTACTGACCTGCTGAGAGTTATGTACCAAATCCTGAAGGGACTTGCGATCTAAAGGTTCAGGAGAAGACAGTTTTTTGTTTATCTGGTCTAACAAAAATTCCTGGTACTGAATCATGTGAAATTGACAGTTCAAGGCCCTGGCCGAAAGAGTAGCAGAAGTATAAACCTTTTTACCCCATCTCTCTAATGCTCTAGAATCCCTTTCAGAGGGAAGAGGGTTTTTGGCAGAGGCAGCTGCCACACCTTTAGGGCCCTGTGAAATGGTTTCAGGGTCTGCAACAGGAGCCTTATACAAATGGTAATGTGTGTCCGGGACCCTGTAATATCTGTCTGGTTTGGCAGGGGCCGGAGGAAGAGAATCAGGGGCAGTACAGGCATCATTATATGCATCATCAACAACTGTTAGTACTGGCGGAATGGCTAAAGGCCTATGCTGTGGTAAGTGTAAAAAGGTCCTAAGCCTTTTCCTTGAATCTGAAAAATCCTGGCCCTGCCATTGGAAGTGTTCCCTCATAGCATGCAAAGTTTCCCCAAAGGAAAATTCTTCAGGAGGAAAAGCAGAAGGAATGGAGTCTTCTGCATCAGAATCCTCATAAGGAGAATATGGGCCTTCGTGAGGGTCTGAAATGTCGGAGTCATCCGAGGAGTAATCTGTAGAGACAGGTTCCGGGGGTTCAGCCCTAGGCCTCTTGTCTGGAGGGGGCTGAGAGGCCCTGTCTGGGTGAGGTTGGGATCCCCTGATCAAAGAAATGAGATCCTCAGCCAGGCTGAGCATTTGGGAACTAGAGGTAGGCCTATGTGAAGGAGTTTTAGCAGGTAAGGCCTTAGAAGATTTAGCTGCTTTAGCCCTGGCAAAAGCCTTGATAGACATAGAAGCAGGGGTCTAGCAGCCCCACGTGCAGGGGTAGATATGTCTAAAGGAATAGTGTCTGACAAATCCTGGGTGCCTGCTTCTGTAGCAGTAAATTCAGTAGCAGATTCAGCCATGCTCTGTGAGGCCTCGGCTATCGGAGGCATGCTTTCGGCCGAAGGAAGAACCGGGGGATCGGTTTCAACCGAAACAGAGACACTCGCGGTTGGCCTAACCGTGGTTTCAGCCGAAACCGCGGGCCGCGAGTGTCGGTCCTTTTCCTTGCGCTTTTTAGCTAATTGAGTAGTCTGAGTCTCAGACGGCATTTTGTAAGCAAAAGCGGGACCAAAAAGCTCCTCTGCAAACTCCGACCGACGTCTAAGTGCCCGTCGGTTGAAGGAAGCACAGGCTAGACAAGCTGATACGTCGTGGTCTGGGCCTAAGCAAGGAAGGCAGTAAGAGTGGAAATCCTTATGAGGTATTTGTTTCCCACAAGTTAAACAATTATTTACTTTGTCTGACATCGGCTGAGTCAAGAGAGTCCCCAACGGGGTACTTAGATTTTTAGAAGTCTTCGGTAGTAGAAATCTCTGGATCTGACCGACCAGCACTTGTGAACAGCTTCTGCTTCGGGCACCGCGCGGCAAGAAAGACTGAGGAAAATGGCGTCGGCTGATGCCTTTATACCCGATAAACAGCAGCTATGACGTCGGGTGAAGTGCGACATCAGCCGAGGCCAGACCAAGACTTTGGAATCCGGCCGACCGAAGGGCTGCCTGAGGCAGGACAACCCATATGTTAGGACTGCAGATGCATCCTTGAAGGACATCAGCAATTTTTCAGAAACCATTCCTCGTGGAATTCTGTCACTAGGACCATCAAGATGTATGAGGCAATGTATTACAGGACCCTCAAATTCCCTTGCAGTAGTCCGTCTGCTGCATAACTTCAGGAAGCTTTCTGCTGTACCAAGTCTAAGTATGCCCATAGAAAAGTAGTCTTGGTGATGGGTGGGAATTGTGCCCTCTGGATACGGAGGGTGAGACAGACCAATCTTCTGAACGTAATCTATAGTGACCTTGCACGGCTGTTAAATGTTTTGCTGGAGATGCAGCCTGGATCAGGTAATTGCCCAGTTATGTGTAAATATGGACCCCATCAGTTCTGCAAAAGGCAATAATCTGTGTCAGACATTTAGTAAATACTCTTGGTGCAGTAAAATAAGCTAAATGCTAAGGCACAAAACTGGCAATCCCCTCGCCTGAAGATGTGCAGACTAGCAGCAAGAAGGTGGGTGTCCTTTAAATTCAGAGTCACCATCCAGGTCCCCAGGAAGATAATGGACAAACATTTTTGAAATGTCAGCAACCTGAATTTTGAAACTATCAGGAATTTGTGAAGCTCTGAAAGGTCAAGAATGGATCTCCAAGTTCCTTCTTTTCTGAAGAATATGTGGAAAGTAGAATCCTGTGCCTGCCTCTGCTGGAGGAACTGAATGGATAAGCCCTGATACAACACATCCTGTATGGGTGTAATCAATTCCATTTGCTGTTCTGGACGGGATAAGAATGCCTAGAAAAAAGGGGATGGGGTTCCCAAAACTGAAGGGAGTAGTTCTTTTTGATAATCTGCAGTAGTCCTTTGACTTTGGTGATCTGCTCCCAATGTCTTAAGGAGGCTACCCTTTCTTAACTCTGTGAAAGCTGCTTCCAAATGAAAATCTTCTGGTGGCTTAACAAGATTAGGTGTCAAAGGTGTCAAAAGTATTAGAAGTAATTTTATTTTCAAATAAGACCGCTTACCCACATCTGAATCAGAGGTACCCGAATCCTCCTTTTAAAAGACCATCCTTTTAAAGACCCCTAAAGAAATCCCAATCCCTCTGAGCTACATGCTCTAGGGACCAAAACCTTGTCACCACAATAAACAGGACATGCTGGAGGGATAGATTCCTGTCCTAGAGCCATCCTATACTCTGGAACAGGCCACCCATCTAAGTCAAGCAAAGTTCTTCATTAGCACTCTTCAAGAAAAATCTTGATGAGTGGATGGGAAACAGGAGGGGATAACTTCCGTCTCTGCTCGACAGTGGCACAGAAAACTTTCTTGGGTGGCATAAGCCAGGGAACCCTGTTGGCTAGGCTTACGTAGGCCCTTGGGCCGATAGCCTAGTACCTATCTATGAACCTATAAAGGGAGCTTCCTACACTACAGGAAACTCCAATGCACCCTATATATGTACATAGATTATATACACACACACACACACATATATATAGATATATATATATATATATATATATATATATATATATATATATATATATTGCACACACACACACACCATGAAATTCTCTGCCTCCTAGAAAAGGTATTTGAATGTAGACTGCAGTATAGCCAAGATGAGGTACTACTCAGCCTTCGCTTTGTCAAGCTTGTGGTCTGCTTTGGCTTGCATGTCTTAAGCCTCCGAAATACTTGGACGGCAGCTTCACAGGCCAGATGCCAGATCCCTCTCTAGTAAGTCTCCAACATCTTCATAAATGAGTAACATCAGGATAACACCCTCTCCTTTGATAAAAATGATACAGGCATGAATTTTAGAGGCCATCAAAAAGACCTACAAACTGACTGACAGAAAGTACAGTTTTGTACCTACCATAAATGTAGATGTTAGAGTGTATACACTTGCTGCAGTCTTTACACTTGGGTTATCCTGCCGTCAGGCAGTTCCCCAGTCGTTCCAAAGTCTTGGTCCGGCATCGGTTGCTGTCGCCTCCTCCCTGACGTCAGTGTGACAGGGGTATATAAGATGCAGCAGATGCCATTTTCTTCAGTTTTTCTTGCCCCAGATGTCAGGTGTCCCCAAAATGGTAGGCTTTTCCAATTGCTAATAAAACATACATAAGTAAAGCAATCACCGACTTTCAGATACCAGCAAATACTCCCCATAGGTAGCAGAGGGTAGAAAACATAGGTAAATACCAGCAAGTAAGAGGGGATGGAGGGAGGGTAACCTGGACTGCAGCAGTGTATACACTCGAACATCTACATTTATGGTAGGTACAAAACTGTACTATGTTCATAGTGTTACACTGCTGCAGTCATTACACGGGTAGAATCCCAAAGCTGAGGTAGGGTGGCTGGTACTATAAGGCATAAGGGGTGGCTATAAGGCCCTGCAGCACTGCAGTGGCGAAGCCAGCTCTGGATTTAGAGTATAGAGGCAGATGGTAGTGCTTGGTGAAGGTTTGTACAGAACTCAAGTTGCTGCTTCCAAAATGTCCTTGGTAGGTACTCCTCTGAGGGTAGGCAGTTGAAGTGGCTGTTGCCCTGGTGGAGTGACACCTAATGCTGCTAGGTACAGATTTTCCATGGTGTGTATAGCAAAAACGTATACAGTGTCCTATCCATTTTGAAATGGTCTGTTTTGAAATGGCTTTTCCCTGTGCTCATGCAGCATATGCTACCAATAACTGCACAGATTTTCTGAAAGCTTTGGTTTTGTCCAAGTAGAAGCGTAAAGTACAGTTTTGTACCTACCATAAATGTAGATGTTCGAGGATCCCCATTGCTGCAGTCCTTACTATTGGGTATAGTCCGCCGTCCAGTCGGCCCGAATACCAGAGTATAAGGCTGACGTCGGTCAGGGCGCATTAGACTGACGTCAGTACGTCAGGGTACTAATGCGCATGACCGACGTCATATCCTCAGTCTTTTCTTGCCCCAGATGTCAGAAGACCCTAAAAAGACAAGGCCCAAAATACCTGCACCAAAAATATGTACAATATATACAAGAATATATACAAAAATATAAGCATGTAGCCTCACCTACACAACCACCCCTAAACACAGAGGGGAAGGAGGGAGGGTAAATTGGACTGCAGCAATGGGGATCCTCGAACATCTACATTTATGGTAGGTACAAAACTGTACTATGTTCTTCGTTCCCCATTGCTGCAGTCCTTACTATTGGGTAGAATCCCAAAGCAGAGGTAAGGGAGGCTGGCAAATCATAAAGAAGCAGGAGCTGACAACATGCCTTGCAAAACAGCTGTGGCAAAACCAGCCCTAGACTTAGAGTAGATAGGAAGGTGATAATGCTTAGAGAAAGTATGCACTGAACTCCAAGTAGCTGCTTCCAAAATATCCTTAGTTGCCACCCCTTAGAAATGCTGTTGAAGTGGCAGTAGCCCTAGTGGAATGAGGCCTAATCCCAGCTGGAATCTCCTTGCCATGATGGGAATAACAAAATGCAATGCAAAAGCCAATCCACCTAGAAATAGTTTGTTTTGACACAGGCTTGCCCTGTGAACTCAAAACAAAAGAAACAAACAACTCCTGAGACTGCCTAAAATCCTTAGTCCTGCTTAAATAATAGCAATTGCCTGTGTACATCTAAAGTGTGCAAAATCTTTTCCCCTTTATTTTGGGGGTCTGCATAAAAAGTAGGCAAATGAATAGTTTGGTTTAAAGCCACACTAGAAACCACCTTAGGCATAAAGGAAGGATTAGTGCGTAATGATACCCTATCCTTATGGAAAATCAAAAGGGCTCTACTGCCATAAGGGCCTGCAACTCAGACACCCTTCTTGCAGAAGTAATAGCCAACAGAAAAGCAGTCTTCCATGACAAGTATTTCAATTCAGCAGTAGCCGCAGGCTCAAAAGGTTGTAGAGTAAGTTTTTCCAACACAAAATTGAGATCCCAAGCAGGAGTAGGAGCTCTACGTGGGGTCTTATATTCTTTGCCCTCTAAGAAACTGCTTGAA
Organism: Protopterus annectens; assembly: GCF_019279795.1. Taxonomy (NCBI): domain Eukaryota; kingdom Metazoa; phylum Chordata; order Ceratodontiformes; family Protopteridae; genus Protopterus; species Protopterus annectens. Next base: position 1,246,412,064 of record NC_056727.1, read on the forward strand.
CAAAGGATCACGAAAACAATGGTGGATCACAATCATAGTGAGCTGAAATTGCTGCAGCATGAATCTTAATGGAAGAGAAGGACAAACCTTTGTCCAATAACTCAGTAAGATATTGAAGAGCCACACTCAAATTAGGCTCAGAAATCTCCAAATTCTTTGCTGTACTCCAAAATAAAAATCTCTTCCATTTTTCTGCGTACACTTTCCTTGTACTAGGTCTTCTAGCTTCCATAATCACATTTAAAACTTGTTGAGGAAGTTGAGACCTGCTGTGTCTCAACACAGAATATGCCAGGCTGTTAGATGGAGAGTGAAGCTTGACATTGAGCAGATGACCGTCCTTCTGAGATAACAGATGAGGAATCAGAGGTAAAGGCCATGGAGGCTTCTTTACCAGACTCCGTAGTAGTGGGTACCAGTGTTGCGAGGCCAATCTGGAGCTATCAAAATCATCCTTGGCCTGTCTTGTCTGACCTTTAATAGTACCTTTGGAAGAAGAGGTAGAGGTGGAAAGGCATACACATGAAGGTTTTCCAACTGAAAGACAGAGCATCCACTTTCCAAGCTGTGTGATGAAACCCCTTTGTGCAATACTTTGGCAGCTGGTGGTTTAGTGGGGAAGCGAACAGATCTATGTCTGGAGTTCCCCATGACACTGTCAATCTCTGAAATACATGAAGATCCAGTTTCCACTCGTGGGGATCCATGATTTGTCTGCTTAACACATCTGCTAAGGAGTTCTGTGCTCCTGGCAGAAACCTTGCCTGAAGAGTAAGTTGCAAGCTTAGCGCAGTCTCCCATAAAATCATTGCTTGCCTGCATAGAGGATAAGAATGTGTTCCCCTTGCTTGTTGATGTACCACATGACAGTTGTGTTGTCTGTTAGAATCAACACCTGCCCTGGAAGAAGTAACTCCTTGAAAGCCATTAATGCAAACTGGACTGCTAACATCTCCTTCATGTTGATATGTAGATGCTGTAGTCTGGCAGGCCACTTGTCTTGTATCCACTTTCCATTTAGATGAGCTCCCAAGCAATGTCCGAGGCATCTGTCGTTAAAATCCGACTCGCCTCTGGCGGGTCACAGAGAGTCCCTTGTTTAGGTGACATTCCTGAGCCCACCACAAAAATTCTTTTTGAAGGCAAGGTATTATTTGAATGACAGTGTCCAAATCCTGGCAGTGCTGTGTCCATACATTTTTGAGATACCATTGTAGCTTCCTCATATGCAGTTTGGCATTGGGAAGCACCAGAATACAAGATGCCATGAACCCTAATGCTTGAAGGACTGTCCTTGCAGTCAGCACGGACTGATGAGATAGTTGATGGAAGTAAAGTGATAGACTCTTTTGTTTGTCCGGGGTTAAAAAAGCCATCTGGGCTGCTGTATTCAGTCTCACACCCAGAAAGCACATCTCTTGAGAGGGTACTAGACTGGACTTGATTTCGTTCACAGAATACCCTAGGCATCTTAGCACTGCTATAACATATTCCAGATGCTGTAGAAGGTCTTCCTTTTCTTGAGCCAGAATCAGGCAGTCGTCCAAGTAAGGATAGATTTGAATTCCTTGAAGCCTGAAGTAAGCTATCACTGGAGCCAGAACCTTTGTGAATACTCTGGGCGCAGTAGATAAGCCAAAGGGCAATGCAGAGAACTGATAATGAGAATTTCCAGCTCGAAACCGCAGATACTTCCTGCAACTTAGCCTTATAGGCACATGAAGGTAAGCTTCCTTGAGATCTAAAGTTACCATCCAGTGATCTTTGCCCAGCAGAGGTAAAAGCTGCTGTAACGTCAACATCTTGAACTTGGGAATGTCCAGAAAAGTGTTGAGGAGAGATAAATCCAAAATTGGTCTCCACGTGTTCCCCTTCTTTGGTACTAGGAACAGGCGAGAATAAAATCCTAGGCCCCTTTCTGATACAGGGACTGGCTGAATGGCCCCCATCTGGAGTAACTGAGAAACTTGCTTGTGAGCCTGTTTTCTTTGTGGAGGAGGAACGTCTGGCATGCCTTTGAAAGGGGGCATTGTATGGAAATAAAATCTGTAACCGTGGTGAATGATATCCAACATCCAATTGTCTTGAGTAATTAAATCCCAATTTTCTTTGAAAAGAGACAGTCTTCCTCCCAAAGGAGCTGCCAGACGAGAATCTACTGGCAGCTGTAAAGACAGGTCATTGGGTCTGTTCTGAAAGGACTGACCCCTGCCCTCACCAGAAGTCTGAGCAGGTGAACTCCCTGTTCTAGGCCTAAAAGAACCTTGAGCCCTGCCCCTACCACGTCTAGACCTACCCCTAGACTGGGAATCATAAGCAGGATATGTCCACCCCTTAGCAGGCCAATTTCTACTAAACTTGGTGGCTGCACCTGCAAAAATCTTTAACAGTTTGCATAGACTTAGCTTTGTCCTCCATTTTCTTTAAAACTGCTTCCACAGGCGATCCAAACAACACATCAGACTGTAAAGGAGCATCCAAAATCCTTGTCTTAACATGCTCAGCTAAATTCTGATCCCGCAACCAGGCATGCCTGCGAAGAACAGAACTAGTAGCAGCCACCCTCGAGGAGGCCTGTACAGCATCAAAACCACATTGCAAAGAATGCTTACCCACTTGTTCAGACACATGAACCAAATCCAGCAACTCTTTACACTCAATACCTTCCGCCAAAGCATCCACCTTAGATTTTAATTGTGAAAGGAGATAATTCTGATATTTTAGCATGTGAAACTGACAATTCAACGCTCTCATGGCTAGAGTGGAAGTATACACTTTCTTTCCCCACCTATCCAAAGCCCTTGCCTCTTTATCAGTGGGAACAGGATTTTTAACCACAGAAGCCTTAACACCTTTAGGTCCTTGAGAAATAGTTTCTGGGTCGCCCTAGGACTCTTAAACAAATACTTATGAGCTTGGGCACCCTATAATACCTATCAGGCTTAACAGGAGCAGGAGGCAAAGAGTCAGGGTTCAGGGAAGCCTCTGCAAAAACATCTTCCACCACATTCAACACAGGAGGAATAGCTAAGGGCCTATGCTGGGGTAATAACAAGAATTCCCTAAGCCTTTTCCTGGAATCAGAGTAATCCTGGCCTTCCCATTTAAAGTGCTCCCTCATGGAATGCAGAGTCTCTGAAAATGAGAAATCCTCAGGAGGAGAAGCTGTAGGAGTGGAATCATCCACATCAGAATCAGAATAAGTAGGATACTCCTGCAAGTCTTCCGCAGAAGACTCTGAAGCCACTGAACACTGTTCAAAACTATCAAACTCCGCTTCCACCCTAGGCCTCTTATCAGGAGGGGGCATAGAACCTCTAATCATAGTAATCAAATCTTCTGCCATTTTAAGCATATGTTTCTTAGGTACAGAACCCGAAATGCTAGGAGAAGCCCCACTGAAGCTGAACTTGGCCTACCTCTCAAAGAAGTTTTGGCAACAGAAGGAGGCTCTAACTACCTTGGGAAGAGAGGGAAGAACAGTTGCCTGAGGAGCGCCCTCAGCCTGGCCTACCGCCTGAGAAGGCACATCCTGTAACAGTAAAGTTTCTGCCTGAGACTCCATGGAAACTCCTGGCAAAACCTCTGGCTCCACTGAGCCTTCTAAAGAACCGGCGTCCGGGACTGCGGTTCATCAACCCTAGGCTTCGCTGTTTTGTCCTTGCGCTTCTTGGGCGAAGCGGGCGTCGGAGCATCCGGCGGCATATTATAATTACAACGCTTCCCAAACACTAACCTGGCACAGTCTAACCTCCTCTTAATAGTGCGTTTGTTAAACCTAGCACAAGGCGGCAACCAACAACGTCGTGCTCAGGCCCTAAACAAGGTATACACAAGGTATGGTAATCCCTATGAGGTATCTGTTTCCCACAAGAAATACAGTTATTCACTTTTTCTGACATCCGGTTAAATACTGAGGCAAGAAAAACCAAAATGTTCCCCAGCGGGTACTTAGCCAACTCTGTTTCGGTCTGAAATTCCGGTTTCGGAAATATTTCAGAACGCCAACCTGCACTCGCAAAACTGCTTCTGCATCGGACCATGCGGCAAAAAAGACTGAGGATATGACGTCGGTCATGCGCATTAGTACCCTGACGTACTGACGTCAGTCTAATGCGCCCTGACCGACGTCAGCCTTATACTCTGGTATTCGGGCCGACTGGACGGCGGACTATACCCAATAGTAAGGACTGCAGCAATGGGGAACGAAGAACATCTGCCTGTGTACGTCCAAAGAATGCAGTAGTCTCTCCCCTTTATTCTGTGGATTTGGATAAAAAGTTGGCAAGTGGATAGTTTGAGAGCCACACTTGATACCACCTTTGGCATAAAAGTAGGGTTAGTTCTTAAAGACACCCTGTCTTGGTGGAAAATGATAAATGGTTCCACTGCCATTATTGCCTGTAACTCAATCACTTTGTGCTGATGTTATTGCCAGGAGTAGAGCAGTTTTCCAAGAGGTATATTTTAAATCTGCTGTGTTTGATGGCTCAGAAGGAGGTAAAGTTAATTTTTCCAACACGAAGTTGAGGTCCCAAGTTGGAGTAGGTGCTCTACGGGGCGGTCTTATGTTTTTAGCCCCTCTGAGGTACTGTTTTAGCAAAGGATTAGAGAAAATTGGTGGATCCGTGTTGTAATGAGCAGAGATGGCAGAGGAGTGTATCTTGATGGATGAAAAGGAGAGGCCTTTGTCCAGCATCTCAGTTAAATATTGTAGTATCTGAGGAATATTTGGGACAAGAGGGTCAAGGCTGTGAGCCTGGTTCCAGGCACAGAATCTCTTCCATTTATCCGAATAGGCTTTTCTGGTACTAGGCCTTCTGGCCTCCAGAATGACATCCATAACAGCTTTGGAGAGAGGCATTGTTTGCTTGACTAGGTAATCTTCCATGCAGCCAGGTTTAAAGTCTTTAGCTGGCTGTGAAGTATCTGATTATTGTGCTGAGTCAGCATATGTGGTATTTGAGGCAAAATCCAGGGAGGTTCTTGTGCTAAGTTCTTCAAGATTGGGTACCAGTGCTGGCATGGCCAGTCTGGTGCAATCAGGATCATCTTTGGCTCTTCCTGCCTGGCTTTGATGAGTACCTTTGGAAGGAGAGGCAGTGGTGGGAATGCATATACTTGTAGGTTTTTCCAGCTGAATGAGAGGGCATCCACTTTCCATGCTTGTGGATGGTAAGTCCTTGTGCAGAATTTCTGTAGCTGGCAGTTCATTGGGGATGCAAACAGATCTATGTCTGGGCTCCACCATTTCTTTGTTATCATTCTGAATATTTGTGGATTCAACTCCCATTTTTGGGGATCCATGATGTTTCTGCTCAAGTCTGCCAGTGTGTTTTTCTCTCCTGGCAGGAACTGTGCTTGCAGATGAACCTGATTGTTTAGAACTGTGTTCCACACAAGGTCATTAGCTTGTCTGCAGAGTGGAGAAGAGTGAGTGCCCCTTGCTTGTTTATGTACCACATAACTGTGGTGTTAGCCGTCTTTAATAGTAGTTATCCTGGATGTAGGAGGTCCTTGAAGGCTATTAGGGCATTTTGTACAGCTAGCATCTCTTTTTGATAGATATGAAGATGCCTTTGTTCTGCGGGCCACCTGCCCTAAATACATTTTCCTGCCATGTGTGCTCCCCAGGCGTAATCCGATGACCTGCTGTCAGTGTTTGCCTGGCTGTTGTGTTGAGTAAAAGGCTGTCCCTTGTTGAGGTGATAAGCTTGAGCCCACCATCGAAACTCCTGTTGCAGGCAAGGAATTAGTGGTATAACTGTTTCCAAACTTTGACAGTGTTGAGACCAGACACTCTTTAGGTACCATTGTAGTTTCCTCATATGCAGCCTGGCATATGGAATTAGTAGTATGCAAGATGCCATGTAACCCAAGGCCTGCAGAATTTTTCTTGCAGGGAGTTGGGTTCTTGTTGCCATCAATTGAAAATATTGAGTCAGATGTTCTTGCTTGTCTGGCGTGAGATAAGCCATCTGGGCAGTTGTATTCAAGCTAGCACCCAGGAATATTATCTCTTGTGAGGGCACTAGTTTTGATTTATTTTCATTTACTGTGTACCCTAGGCAACTTAACTGTTTTACAAACGCCAGATGCTGTAGAAGAATGTCCTTGCTCTCTGCTTGAATCAGGCAGTCGTCCAGGTATGGATAAATTTTAATTCCTTTTTGTCTGCAAAATGCAATTACTGGTGCCAGGCACTTTGTGAAGACCCTGGGCGCAATAGATAAGCCAAAGGGCAGTGCAGACAATTGATAGTGCATTGAACCAGCTATGAATCTGAGGTATTTTCTGCAGTTTTGTCTGATAGGGACATGCAGGTATGCCTCCTTGAGGTCCAATGTTACGAGCCAAGCTTTCTTGCCCAGCATGGGAAGAAGCTGTTGTAGCGTCAACATTTTCAATTTCGGAACATCCAGGTAAGTGTTTAGAAAAGAAAGATCCAGAATGGGCCTCCAGGCTTTGTCCTTTCTGGGAACCAGAAAGAGTCTTGAGTAAAATCCTTGTCCTTGACGCTGTGGTGGTACCTTCTGAACAGCTCTCATGTCCATGAGTGCTGTAATTTGTTTTTGAGCCTCTGCCCATTGATTTGATGGCAGGTTTGGCATTCCTTTTAACCTTGGCAGAGTGTGAAAGTGGAACCTGTAACTTTGAAATACAATGTTGAGAACCCATTTGTCTTTGGTGATCATATGCCAATTGTGATAAAAAAGTGCCAGTTTTCCTACTAAGGAGGCTGCCAAGAGAGAACTGTTTGGCAGCTGTGGTGGGAAGTCATTGGGGCTGTTTTTTATAAGGTTGTGGCCTGTCTTCCCCTTCTTTCTGGCCTGATGCACCCCACTGTGGAGGCCTGTAGGGACCTTGTGGTTGACCTCTGCCTCTTGGACGTCTGTATCTGCCCCTTTGGGGTCTGTCAGAAACTGGAAAGGACCAATTCTTTGTTGGCCAATTTCTGCTAAATCGAGGAGGTTGAATCTGTAAGAAATCCTTCACCGTTTGCATAGATTTTGCCTTATCCTCCATTTTCTTTAATACCTTTTCTGCCTTAGCTCCAAATAACACATCCTGTTGTAAAGGTGCATCCAATAGTTTTGCTTTAACATGATCTGGTAAAGTACGTTTTTTTAACCAAGCATGTCTTCTAATGACAGAACCTGTAACAGCTGCTCTACAGGAGGCCTCTAAAGAATCAAAACCACATTGCAGTGTGCTTTCCCACTTGTTCAGCTGCATGCAATAAATCCTGCATTTCCTTTAAATTAGGAGGATCTGAATCTGGAAGCATTCT